>NW_015536480.1:1268378-1305100 GCF_001515605.1 Sinocyclocheilus anshuiensis
GTGTGTGTGTGTGTGTGTGTGTGTGAGAGTGTGTGTGTGTGTGTGTGTGTGTGTGTGAGAGTGTGTGTGTGTGTGTGTGTGTGTGTGTGAGAGTGTGTGTGTGTGTGTGTGTGTGTGTGTGAGAGTGTGTGTGTGTGTGTGTGTGTGTGTGTGAGTGTGTGTGTTTCAGGCGGATGTGAGTCTGTTTCCTTTTTGCTTTATCTGGATTGAGATTATCTGTAATCTGGGTTTCTTTAATTCACCCGCTCTGGGTCAAATCTGTCCATGAAAATGAAAAAACCTGTTTTCCTGTCCGAGCCTCTCTATTGGCCGGATGTGTGATTGACAGCTGGTGGGCGGGGCTGTGTGGGTAATATCTCTGAGGTTTTGTCCTCATGTGAAGGTTAGTACGACCTGTTTCACAGATCAATAAAATCATTCACAGAACAGATGCGGCACGTGTTCAGAAACACACAGCAGCTGATATTACAGAGATGCTTTTTCACCAGATCTCATAATAACTCTATTCTGGCATTTTCTGCAGATAATCTGAGGGCGTCTGTCAGACTCACCGCTCCGCGTCAGGATCTCAGTGCTTTCAGTAGCATGTAGGGTTGGGTATCAAAACCCGGTGCTTTTATGACCGGTATGTACCGGACGAATCAGAACACAGATTTCGCTGCCACTTAAATGCCTGAGCTGTGGATTGAAATATCTGCTCTCTGGTGCTCCGAAACGGAAAAAATACCAGAGATTAAAGTTTCTACTCAAAATGACCCGTTCATCCTCAAACACTTTCCACTGATTGTTAGTCATTGTGTCTTGTGTCTCTGTGTTCAGCTGGGTCTTAACTCTATTGTGTATTGTCTTAGAAAGTGTCTACTTTTTTCAGCACTACATTGTTAGAGTAAAGTTTACAAACAATGATTGAGTAAAATGTACTTGAGTATTGCAGAGTAAAAGTCAGATTTAATTAAGTCAAATTTACTTATTCTCTTTGCTAAGTTCATGTAACTTCATTAAGTAGATTTGACTTAATTCTATACTTAAATTTACTTAAAAATATGTTTTTGTTTTGTTTTCTGTGTAGATAGGAATAAAACTGTAAGTTTTGGTGTGTGTAAGTGCTGCAGAAGTGGAGAAACAAACTCTTAAAGATATGTATTGAAAATTAAATCTACAGACGCAAATAGATAAAGTGCAATAAAATAAACACTTACATGTGTATGATAGATGTTTTCTTTGCACTAGTCTGAGATGAAAACATTTTATGGAAGCCAAATAGTCCAAAATGGACCAGTGCATGAAAACACAGTGTTTTTCTCATTAAATGCTGCAGACGGGCCTGATCTTTCTGCAGGGTGAGAGTGTTTGTGAGTGTCCTTCAGTGACAGCGGCACCGAGCGTAAATCAGCGCGGCGGACGGCTCGTCCATTACTAGCCACGGCTGTAACTTCTCATTTGTGTGTCCAGCTGCTTTCAGCCTCACGGTGACCTCACGCGGCTCAGAGGACGTGATATTCACAGACTACATCAACATCTTTACCACCTGAAGTCAGACGGCCTTCACGAGCCAAACTCTCTCTCAAACGAGTTTACTGAGCAGAATCGAGCAGTCTCAGAGCAGCTCCGATCAAATAAAGCTGTAAGAAGTTGAGAATGTAGATGACTAAACCCTTCAGACGCCCTGCGAACACCGGAGGAGGCCAGCGGTGCGATAGCATCTCCGTCTGAATACCTGGATCTCATTATTGAAAATAAGCCGCATGAATCGTGAGCGCCATATAGATGTGCTGTCCAAACCCAATCCGTTACCGGCGTCTCAGAGCTGGACATTAGCATAAAGTCTCTCTGTAAAATGAAATATGAACAGTTGCAACATAAATCAAGTAAATACGGTATGAATAGAGAGAGAGTCACACACAGCAGGGTTTGCCGCAATGATGCTTACGGCGTTTATACCGTGTCATAATGTAAATCAGATGATTTATTCATTGATATGAATCCTCTGGTTTGTGTCCATCAGGTTAATAAGATGCAGCACTAGGTGTGTACGATATTTATCATGTGCGATAATATCCTAATTGTTGTTTTGCAAGCTGATGTTATCGAGTATATGTCACTTTGCAAAAAAAAAAAAACACGTCTTGAAAGTCCAGAAGCAAATATCCCTTTATGGGTTTTTGTTTTTTATACTTGTATAGTTAAGTAATATCACACAAGCAACAGTGCGATTTCCTAAATATTAGCGCGTGAGCGATTCAACAATCAAGAAGTCAATATCGAGTGAGTTACATTATAGACACTGTTTTTTTCTGTTTTGCCAATGAAAATCATTCGAAACAAAGCCTCTTCATTTCTAAATGAATCAGCTGTTTTGAACGAATCGTTTGAATGAATGACTCAATGAATCACTCATTAAGACAGGGACTTGCCGTGTCATTTATTTATCCATGACAGGCCTAAACTAGCTCGGGTAACCAGCACAAAAACACACTCAGCAAAATATGAATTATCGCTATCGAAAAAATCCCAATTAATTTTGAGGTGTGATTTTTTTGTCAATATCGCACACCTCTATGAAGCACCTGTGATTTGTGAAGGATTGACTCATTACAGCTGATTTAGTTTTAACTGCATCATATGAACGGTTACTGTGATGTAAACACTGCTGATCTCGTGTGTTTTGAACATGGTTTGATCAGACGTGATTCCCCGTGGGTTGGGCTCCAGCCGTGCCGTGTTTTCAGGGATCTTACAGAGGTCTGCTGAGGGTCTTGACAGCAGATTCGGATCCTTCCACAGACAGAGACGTTGACTGGAACACTGCAGCGCTGAACCAAGACGGCTGACTAGTTACTTTAGTCAGTTAAACCCACATCATGACAGCGCGTGTGAGCGTTAGAGTGGGCTTCGTGAGAATCCAGCAGAAAAACAGTGAGTCATTGGTGCTTATAGTGTGAGGAAACGTGTTTTGGAGAATAAACAGTGTTTGCTGTTGGGCTCGTCCTTCAGTAACGCGGCCTCTAATGGCCATCATATGCTGACAGCAACAGCTAACCATTCACTTACTTAATCTGATGTGTTTCTGAATGGAGAGAGATGTAACGTACCTCCGCTTCTGCCTCTGTCTGTGGTTTAGAAATCAACAGCAGGACAGGAATAAACTCCATTAGTTGGTGTTCAGATTGGATGTTTTCAGCAGATCCTCAGGGATTTAGTTGTCATTCTAATCGGCTCGACTAGTTAACCAGGTGAATGATTGTGCCGGATGCGGTCGGTGTTTCACAGATGCTCACGGCTCTGTCGACTTCTTGCTTACGCCTCATCTTTAGCTGGTTTTGCAGTCAGTAACGTTTCAGCAGAAATGCTGATCTTCATTATCTAAACGAAACAATAACAGAACAGACGCTCCGTCAGGGAGGAAAGGGTTAACAGCTCCACCACGCCATCTGTTATTATTACACAGCTCAATGAGACACACACACGTGTGTTTGGAGCGGTGTGTGTTTCTGTCAGGGTCAGGCGTGTGCTGATGTTGGACTGAAGCCCAGTGCAGGTGAAGCTGACTGATTGTAATATTTATACGGATCAGTAGTGTGTGAGAGAATGATTTTCAGATGAAAGGTGACTCTGGTCGACGCTCAAGACGCTTGGGAATTAATGTCCCGTGACTCTCTGACCTGCAGCGGATGAGTGAATGAAATGAAACCCCCACAGAATCTGACTGGGTTTGTTTGTGTCTGAAATCTGAAAGCATCATCAGATCGGCTCAGAAATGCCCGCGGCTGCAGACGACTGTATGATGCTGCTGATCTTTGAGCTTCCGCGGGTTTCTGAGCGTCTGATGGTCGTTATCATCATCTGTGATCATACATGTGAAAGCCATCAGAACATCACAATATACAGTAGAAACCATGAGAACATACTAAAGAGATTATACAGTTTGAACCGGAAAACAAGATCAGTGCAGTGCTAATATTGACTGATACTTATATGAAAATCAATATATCACACATTCCTAATGTGTGTGTGTGTGTGTGTGTTTTACACAGTGAATGTTTGTCTCTGGTCACACAGATGAAACTTTAACCAGAACAGCACCAGTGGCCATGTGGACACACTGGCTGGAAAAAACTCATTACCGCTGGCCTAGATTCACACACACACACGTACACACACACACACGCACGCACACACACGTATAATCCGCAGCCTGAGGCAGCAGCAGCACAGAGGAGCCGAGCATCAGATAAACGGGGAATAATGCGTCAGATCTGCAGCTCTTCAGAGCGGTTGTGGTCAAGGCCGAGGTGTGTCTGTGTCGTCTGAACGTCTTGTATGGTTTCATTACAGTGGTCAGTGTCACGCTTGAGCTGCTCCGTCTGTCCTGGAGGGTTTGACTCTCACCGATCGGTGTGAAAGTGTGAGTGTGTGTGTGTGTGTGTGTGCAACCCTCTACATTGCGAGTAAATCACTCGCATATGCGACTAAATCTTACTCTGGGCTCGTAGAGGGCTGATGTGTGTGAGAGTGTGTGTGTGTGTGTGTGTATGTGAGTGAGTGTGTGTGTGTGTGTGTACTGGAGGCTTTAACAGCACAAATGAGCAGCTTGTGATCGTGTACAATTATTTATATTTATTCTTTAAAGTGTTTAAATTGTACCTTTGCAGTATGCATAATGCCTGTTTAATCCTGATTGTCAGTCCAGTGTGACTTCAGATGTTATTCTGCCTGATTTGGATTGGCCAACTCTGTTAAATATTTTTTAGTGTCCATCAGTTATTATTTAATGTTGATAGCACTGATTTATGAGTGAATATTTTTTTATGAAACTACAGTAAGATGAAATGGCAGCAGATATTTATACACTCAGTGTTGTGATTGACAGGAGGGCGGAGCTTGAGGAAGTGTGACATGTAGGCGGGGATTTAATCAGGGCATCTGAAGAGTCATTTCTCACAGAAAACTATCTCACACTAGCACACTGTACTACACAACACTCACACTAGCATACTATACTACATAACACTCACACTAGCATACTATATTACACAACACATCTAATACTAGCATATTATACTACACAACACACACTAACATACTATACTACACAACATATCTCATACCAGCATACTATACTACACAGCACTCATACTAGCATACTATACTACACAACACTACACAGACCTCACACTAGCATACTATACTACACAACACATCTCATACTAGCATACTGTACTACACAACACTCATACTACACTACACATCATATCTCATACTAGCATACTATACTACACAACACTCGTACTAGCATACTATACTACACAACACATCTCATACTAGCATACTATACTACACAACACTCATACTACACTACACATCATATCTCATACTAGCATACTATACTACACAACACTCGTACTAGCATACTATACTACACAACACATCTCATACCAGCATACTGTACTACACAACACTCATACTAGCATACTATACTACACAGCACACACACTAGCATATTATACTACACAACTACACAGAACTCACACTAGCACACTATACTACACAACACTCACACTAGCATATAATGCTACATAGCACTCACACTAGCATACTATACTACACAGCAAATCTCATATTAGCATACTATACTACACAACACACATACTACACAGCGCATCTCATACTGGCATACTATACTACACAACACTCACACTAGCATATTATACTACACAACACTACACAGCACTCACACTAGCACACTATACTACACAACACTCACACTAGCATATTATACTACACAACACTACACAGCACTCACACTAGCACACTATACTACACAACACTCACACTAGCATATTATACTACACAACACTACACAGCACTCACACTAGCACACTATACTACACAACACTCACACTAGCATATTATACTACACAACACTACACAGCACTCACACTAGCACACTATACTACACAACACTCACACTAGCATATTATACTACACAACACTACACAGCACTCACACTAGCACATTATACTACACAACACTCACACTAGCATATAATGCTACATAGCACTCACACTAACATACTATACTACACAACACTCATACTAGCGTACTATACTACACAACACTTATACTACACAGCGCATCTCATACTGGCATGCTATATTGCACTATAGATCTAATACTAGCATACTATACTACAAGTCAAGTCACCTTTATTTGTATAGCGCTTTATACAATATTGGTTGTGTCAAAGCAGCTTTAGAATGTCAAACAGGAAATAGTTTGTCAATAATGCAAGAAGACAATAACAGTCATTTTTCCAGCTAAAGTCAGTTCATTGATGATTCAGTGATGTCATCATCCAGTTCAGCTCACTTCTCTGTGCAATCAGTCAAGCGCAACTTCGTTCATACACATTCAACACATTCATACTACTCTCATTGTTTCTCATACTACTCTCAGTGTTGCAGAAATGAAAGTATGCCAGAATGTTATTCTGTATTAAATGCCATGTGCTTGTTGACTTCACCTGCTATCGACAGTGTGATAAATGAACTGGAAGTGATATCAGCCATGTTAGGGTTAGGGTTAGACATGTTTTCGATTCATTATTTGATCAGATTGTCAGAATTTACAACATTATTTTATAAAAATGTAAATGAACTGTATTTTTTTAATTGAGATGTGTAAATTGTGTGATGGCTGCTTTCGGTTATTTTCAGTCTTCATCATGATCATCTGTCTTGAGCGCGGGGTTTCCAGTAATCTCTCTCACTGAAGTGTTTGGATGTTCATCTGTGTGTTTTGTTAGCTCAGAAACAAGTCACTGATGGTATCTGCCATGTCTTTCTCACCCATAGTTCCTGAGGGACAGAAAACGCTCCAAATATCAATACTGTTTACATGTCACATTTGGCTTCAGCTGGTTTCTCAGTGTGACACTGTTGCTTCTGCAGGTTCATTTGCTGGATTTGTGGATTCGAGAAATGAGATGAAATTAGAGTTTGTTTATTTTTCAGAGTTGTGAGGATTCATGGCGTGCATCTAGAAGATGAAGTATGGAAATGTTCTCTAGCCCAGTGAATGCAAACACTTGTAACTACACACACTTTGTTCGCACTTAACCATGTTACAAATTGTGTCACAATGGCAGCAGGCAATAGACTGTGCATTTTTAGCCAGCTGAAGACGCCCAGCTTTGAGCGCTTGAGAGTGCAGCGTTTTTTCAGCTGAGACGTTGTGGTTGCTATGATACGGAATATCCGCTGAAGTAATATGGCAGACACATCGCAAATTAAATGTTTCTCCAAGCATTATTTTTCATAACAATAATATGGTAGTCTGGCAATTCCATTTGGTAAAGACATAAATACTCGGAGACAAGTAATAACTTCTCCATTGTTGTTCAGTTCAGTCATAGTACAACCAGGGTGTGACGGTTGGTCGGTATTAGTCCCGCCCCTCCTCCACTGTGATTGGTCATCTGACTAAAAAGTGACAGTGATGAGCGCTGCGTTTTACCCAAAGTTAAACATTCTTCAACTCTCCTGAGCACTCAGTGTGAAAAAGACGCTCAGCGCTCGGCACGTTCCTGGCGTTTTAAAAAACGCGGCGCTCCCATTGAAAACAATTAGAAAAAATATGCTAGCCTCGGAAAAAAAACGCTTTGGTGGACATGCACACGCAGCCTTAGTGTACATTAGTGTAAACCGTTTTCTGTGGTCAGTTTTCTCTTTCACATCAACTACTGTCATGATGGAGCAAGAATCTGAGTAAGTTAAACTGCTGACATGTTTATAGTTTGATACCCGAATAACAACACAACTGGTTTAATGGTGCAGTAACTCCCATCACTCCCATATAAACATATAAAATCATTCTGTCATTTACTATATAAGAATGTTGGGAAACAAACAACATTGGAGCCCATTGACTGCAACTGTATGGACATTTCTCAAAATATCTTCTTTTATGTTCCACTGAAGAAAGAAGGAGTATCACACGCGTTAAGGAGAGTAAATGATGACAGAATTGTGATTTTTGGGTGAACTATCATCCTAAGTATGATGCACTCACAGACCATCAGTGAAAAACACAGAGGTGTAAATCACAGGAAAAGTCATTTCTATAAAGCCTGTTAATAAACAGTTCAAATACATTTGATTCTTCTTGTATATAGACCAGAGTAATCAGTAACAATGCTGACGGTGTTATTTGAGAGTATGAATCACGTCACGCATGAACACTAATGCACGTCACCGACACCAGCCTCAGTGATCAAACATGAAAGCAGCGCAGCTGTAATCAAATTCTGTCTGTTTGAGAAATTATACCTTTGGTTTTCCAGGAAACACACTGAGAAGCATTGAATAAATGAATGAGAATAAAAGGGGTCTGACACATGACAACATCATGACAGCATTACAGTGTGTGTGTGTGTGTGTGTGTGTGTGTGTGTGTGAGTGTGTGTTCACACACGCTCTCCTCATACACACACACACACACACACACACAGTCCCTGTGCTGCGGTCGGGCAGAGCGTGTGCTAATCGATACAACTCTTCCTGTTTGATTAAACACGGTCACCGAGTCGTCCTGCTCCACTGCTCCAGCCAATCACACGCTGCGCTGTGTCAGGTCATTATGCTGTTAACACACTCTGATTGGCCGAGCCCTCAGACCTCCGGCGACGTTAATGAAGGCCTGCTGCTGCGCCACCAGACGACGTAACATCCGTGTGTGTGTGTGTGTGTGTGTGTGTGTGTGTGTGTGTGTGTGCGGGCGGATATTAATGAGTCCAATGATCAGACGTGAACACAAGCACAAACCTCAGGCAGGTGAGTGTGTGTGTGTGTGTGTGTGTGTGTGTCTAGTCAGTGAACAAATGCTAATGAAATTATGTAAAATCCACTCGGGAAATGTCTCCTCCTGAATTCCAGATCTCGTGCCGTCAGATTTTCCTGCTGAAAATCACACATGATGAAGTTTTGAGAAGATCTTTGTGTTTGTTCAAAACTGGTGGCTTTTTTCAGGTGTGAGCAGATTATTTGAGAGGTTGAGATCTCACACTCTGCTAGACCACAGTATTTCTCAGATGGGTTTGTGGTCGGGGTTGCGATATTCAATGCAGAAACTGCAGAAGATTTGTGCGTGACGCTGTGAGAAGATCTTGATCACAAACCGTTTCAGTCACTTTCAGTCCAAACACAGTGAGCTGCAGAAGCTGTAATCATGTTACACCGTGTCTACACCAGACGCGACAGCTAAAGTCTGTCTACACCGGACCTGCTGCGTTTCCTCCAGCCGTTCGTCTTCAGCGCATGAAGAGCCTCATAAATGATTCTTCAGGTGTCTGTATCCTTGAAGCCGCACTGCTGATCCATCACTCACCTGGTTGTCTTGAACTAACTTGTGATTTATCTAGGAGTCAAAGACTATCCAAATGAAGATGTTTGAGTGAATCTGAAAAATATATATTTTTGCCATATCACCCAGCCCTAGTGCCTAGTGACAGTGTGTGTTAGTTATTAGGTGTTATGGGGTGTTATGGTGTGTGTGTGTGTGTGTGTGTGTGTGTGAGAGTGTGAGTGAGAGTGTGTGTGTGTGTGTGTGTTCTGCTCAGTCGCTTGGCTTCGCTCTGGCTCGTGGCGGGAAATGGCTCTCCGTCATCGGTGGGCTCAGACTGATGCTCCGTACCGCGGGAAGATGGTCGGCTGGGCTCTGGGTCCGGGTTCTTGCCAGAGTCCACTCCACGAAGGCGGCGAATTCCTCCCGAGGACCATCTTCGGACGACAGCGCTCTGCACTCGGCGTTCAGGCTTGCGTCATAGAAAGAGCAGAGCGCGTCGTCCGGATAGCTGGTGATGTTCGCGACCAACAGGAACAGTTTGGTATGGTCCTCGAGAGCTTTGTCTCCCTGCTCCAGCAGGAGGAGGAGGAATTCGGGGTGAGTCAAGGGATCCACGGGGACACAACGGAAAGAAAAACACTGAGAAAAAAACGGAAAACAAACAGAGGGGAAAACACGGAAGTTACTGTTTTGGTCGGTCCTTCTGTCACCCTTCTCGGGAGGCAAGGAGCGAGGAACGAGGAAACACTGAGATAGCTTCAATTCACAGTCTTTAATGATCACACGGGGAACGTAGGAGACACTGGAACACAAGGAATGACGTTTGAGGACCGACAAACACTAACTGAAAGGGCTGGGGCTTTTAAACACTGGGTGATTGGGAAAACACAGGTGCAAGGAATGACTAATCAAAGGGAACACGGCACACCTGGGGAGGGAAAACACAACACAAAGAGTCCAGGGGCATGACAAAAACAGGGTATTACAACTGTACATGTCCAGAAACATAGTACTAAGTACAGTTGTGGTCAAAATTTTACAAACACTATGCAGTATCTGCAAAATATTAATTATTTGACCAAAATAAAAAATGCGTGTAAGATATTTCACATAAAAGACGTTTGCATATAGTATTAGTCCACAAGAGAAAAACATAATTGAATTTATAAAAATGACCCCGTTCAAATGTTTACATATGCTTGATTCTTAATACTGTGTTGTTACCTGGATGATCCACAGCTGTGTGTGTGCGTGTGTGTGTGTGAGTTGTGTGTGTGTGTGTGTGAGTTGTGTGTGTGTGTGTGTGTGTGAGTTGTGTGTGTGTGTACTGCTATATATGGTTTATGAGGACACAAATGTGTATAATGACATGGGTACTACAACGTAAACATGGTTTATGAGGACACTTCCTGTGTCCCCGTAAAACAAAAGGCTTAAAAAACCTGTGTTTTATGAAATTCAAAAATTGCCAGTAGTTTCCTGTAAGGGGTAGGTTTAGGTGTAGGGTTGGTGTAGGGCGATAGAAAATACAGTTTGTACAGTATAAAAACCATTATGCTTACGAAAGTTCTGACTTCATTCTTCTCTCTGTGATCTTTAATCTCTCCCACTTTCAGTGGCTGTATCTCAAACGCTTCTGCAATTATGAATCGGGAATCACGGGAGTAAGTCGGTGGGAGTGAGCAATTGTGTCCGTGATCCGCCTTTTTCCTTTGAAATGGAAAATGAACATCAGTCTCTGACTGGATAATCCTCTTTCAATAAAACAGAGTCCATTTAGAAAGCTTTTAGCAAATCAGCCATCTATTCTCAAAGACTTCACAAGGACAAACCAAACAGCTGACAGCATCGAGACGGAGTTCAGCAGACATTATGAGCTTTACTGCACAGCACCTGCTCACATTTACATAATGGCTGTAAACACTGATGTCACGCTGATTGTGTTGTTTTAGCAGAGGTGCGGCGCGACCCGTGACGTCCAGGACCGGACCTGTGCGAGAGGCTCGGAGAACACGCACACGTGTGTGAGACAGCCGTGAGCGATGAGCCGGTGCCGCTCGTATGACAGCCCAAAGAAATGATGCCGTTTATGTCCATTTACAGCCTCGCTGTCTGTCCCACGGCCCGTGAACGACTCATTAAACTCTGTGTCAGGACAATGAAACGTAGCGTTTATTAATGAGGGGCCGTTTGGACGGGGCCCTCACTGTGCAGGAAGACTTTTAGCTGCTTTTGTCTGGAGAACAGACTCTTATCGTGTGATTTATGGCCACCGAGAGATTCCCAAAGTGCTGATTCACCTTTAGATGAATCCATCCTGATAAATCTTTATTCATTTTTCACCAGACCGCAGCTGTGACAATAAGGACGGAAACAGATCAGTAATGCGGCGCATCTGTATTTAATTCTGTGGATAATGAAAAATTGATGTTCTACATGTAAGTCTGTTTTATCTATTTAAAAAATATTCTTATCAGCGAACCCTGAACCTTCTGCTTGCCTTCCTGAGGTTTAACCGCTGCTAACGCAAACCAGCAGGCTGTGTGGGCCCTCAGGGACCCAGCGGAGAGCCGGGTTTGGAGGTTAAAGGTCGCTCATGTAACCGTCTCAAGCAAACTCTTTCCATTTCTTTGCTGTTTGACGCCTCACTCGTGACATATCGTGAACTGTGTGTGGTACATCAGAATTGCTTCAATCAAACACAAGATGCTTTTTGTTCAGATGCCGGCTGTGGCTCCGAAATTGGACGCTTGCTTTTGTCACATGCTTTCAAATTGGCCAGTTTCTCAGGAACTCGGAAAAGCAGGAATCCAGAGACCCGAGCAAAATCAATACGTGAATCGGCCGGCGAGACGTGAGGACTGAAGAACCGTGCTCACAATAGACACACTCATTTCCTCTAGCTCAGGTGTGTGTGACTCGTTTGGATGATGAGGATTCTCTTCTGTGGAAGGACTATGGTTTAGAAACAGCATGTTTGATTGTGTTTGTGTGAGTGTGTGTGAGGACTCAACTGGTTCCTGTGGTCTTGTCCCGGTGGCCATCTAGGTAATTAATGCAGCCTAACAATCCGTGCTGAGTTTTTAGGTCCGATAATTAACACCTCTATTTTTTCAGAATTTAGCATAGCAGTAATTAATAGAGAGATACAACTAAGATCAGATGATAAGAGCAGGTCAATTGTAACTCTAATGAGAGCAGTCTCAGTACTATGATACGGTCTAAATCCTGACTGGAAATCCTCACAGATACCATTGTGAACAACAGATAGAACAACAGAAAGAACGACAATGATAGAATGATAGACAGAATGACTGAACAAATAATGGAACAATAGAACGATAGATAGATAGATAGATAGACTCGCTCACGTTCACCGCTGATGACTCAGCTGACGTTTTTTACGGCTGAATTCAGACGTCTGGGACTCATAAAGCTTTGACAGAACTTCTGAGATTCCCTCAAGGGCCTTTTTTGCATATAGGATGAACAAAGACACTGAATCTTTTGTTAATTTCTCACATTGAACAGATCATGTGGAGCGGCTCTCATCTCTCATGCTGCAGGAACTGAATTTTGTCTTCTGGTTTTATAATTAGATTCAGCATCTGAGCTCCAGAGAGCAGGTGGGAGTGAAGCCAGAGCCCGAGGAACCGGAGAACTGTGCAAAATCAAATCAAATCAAAGCTGATGAATAACTTTCATGTGATCAGAACAGAGCACACGGACATTATTTTCAGAGACGAGTTACTTTAGAAATCTATTCTAGCACAAATGCTTCATTATGTCCAAAAACACATGAAAGCTGCATTTAGAAAGAAGCCAGTGAGAATCAGAAGCAGCAGCAAACTAGAAGAAAGTCTTCAATATTTAAAGCTTGTTCCTGATCTGTCTGTCTGTCTATCCATCTATTGTTCTCTCGCAAAGATTCATTATGAACTCATCCAGCTGCCTTTTACTTACTCAGACTATTCCCAGATGTTTAAGAGAGCCTTTTTGAACTAATTAACTCACATTATCAGAGACACAAACAGGGTTGTGCTTTATTCAGAATGGAATTGAGGACTCCTTTTAAAGCCCAATTTGGATTGAATCTGAATTGAGACAGCAAACAGGACGCAAAATTGCAATCAAAATTTGATATAAGAAAGCAAAACTCAAATGAATTGAAATACAAAGAAATTCATGAAACAAAAAAGTCATTTTAATCTTTGAATGTTGGCTTGATAATGTGAACGACTGATAGAAAGACAGAATGATTGAATGATAATCTATTAGATAGAATGAGAGAATAATAGGTATGATAGTAAGAACGATAGAGAGAACAATAGAACAATACAAAGAATGTTAAACAACAGATACAGCAATAGACAGTCAAGTCAAGTCACCTTTATTTATATAGCGCTTTTAACAATACAGATTGTGTCAAAGCAACTGTACAGCATTAATTAGGAAAACAGTGTGTCAGTAATGCAGAAGGACAATAGTAAACACTAATTTTTCAGTTAAAGGCAGTTCATCATTGAATTCAGTGATGTCATCATCCAGCTCAGTTCAGTTTAAATAGTATCTGTGCAATCAAGTCGACAATATCGCTGGAAATAAAGTGTCCCCAACTAAGCAAGCCAGAGAAACCAAAACTCCATCGGTGACGGAATGGAGAAAAAACCTTGGGAGAAACCAGGCTCAGTCGGGGTGCAGTTCTCCTCTGACCAGACGAACCAGCAGTTCAGTTCCAGGCTGTTATCAGGCCACAATTAATTAATGCTGTTTTAAGGATTCAAAGCCACACGACACATGAGAAACTGCAGCATCTGCATTATAATCACAAGCTTCTCTTCTATTGAAGATGTGCATCACTAAGCAGCTCGAGCGTGAAGATGAAGCAATGAAGATCCTGAATGGAGACACTGTGAAAACATCAGCGGCCTGATGAGAGACAGGCGAGAGTTTGACTCTGATCTGATGCTGCAGTGAAACCGAACTGAAGGTGTTTTTCTGACAAGACAGGTCTGGAATTAGATGTTATTTTTGCGTTTCTGTTTGCTGCTGCTGGTAACTTTCATGACACACTGCATCTTTAAATGGATTCCGATGATGTCACACATCCGTGGATTGTCCTCTGACCCACGACGTGAAGATACAGTGATGTTCATGCTGTGACTTACAAACGTGTTTCATTGTACAGCAGATCCAGTGCTTGAGCTTTACATGCTCGAGCTCTATCGTTCCTTCCTTGTCATTATGTTTATAGTTCATCATCCGTGGTGTGAAAGGCATTTAAATCAGTGGTAAATAGAGCCTCATTAGTGGAGTTTGGTGTTTGTATGTAAAGCAGCTCTGAGTAAATCTGTCTTATTCTCAGCGGCTCAAGCTCAGCAGCATCGATCACTCTGTATTGATCCTTGATGTCCAAAGAGTCTCAAGGAAACGACCTGTAACAAAACCAGCTGACCTCTGACCTTTCCACGGTGCGACCTCTGACCCGAGATCAGTCGTGTTGTTTTGAGGAGGACGGTGGCGTCTTCTGTGTTCGTGTTGTTGGAGTATTTTTAGCTAGTTAATGAGGAGTCGTAAGCGTTTCTCTGGGTGTTTTTGGTTTGATGAGTGTGGCGTCTGGACTCTCTAATGGCCGATCACTGCAGGACTGAAGGGTTTAGCCCGGTCAGCGCTGCCAAACACGCTCAGTATGCACAGCACGACGCGGACACAGAGACGTGTTTGTGCATCTGGTGTGATGCGACTCCAGCAATCGATCAGGATCTCCTCATGTGTGTGTGAAGGAGCCCGCGGGGAGTGTCGTGTTCCTCTGTGAAATTTCGATTAGAAATAGCTTTATTGCTTATTGCTCCCTAGAGACAACGATCTTATCTGTGCCATCAATAACAGCAGGTCTGTCTGTCAAACCACTGAGAGCTGCGCTGCACCACAATAAACACACACACACACACACACACGCTCCACATCTCTCTGTGTCACTGATTCGTGTTCATTTCCTCTCAGCTGCTAATTGACTCTCTACACATGTTTGAATCTCATCACATCATGAGCGTTTGGTCAGTGTTTGTTTAGGTCACTCAGTGTTTGTTTGAGTCGGTCAATGTATTTGTCAGAATCAGAATGAGCTTTTATTGCCCAGAGTGTTCACTGACACGAGGGATTCGTCTTGGTGACAGAAGCTTCCAGTGCACAGAAATACAAGAAGAAAACATTTCAAAAATATATAGAATATATATAGAAATACCCAAGGCACAGACAAAAATAGCCATAAGCTGTATAGAGAAAATATATGTGCAGGGAAATGTAGTGCACAGTTTGTACTTGAAGTCCAGAAAAACAGATTATACACTACAGTTCAAATGTTTGGAGTCTGTACGATTTTTTCATGTTTTTAAAAAATAAGTCTCTTCTGCTCAGCAAGGCTGCATTTATTTGATCAAAAATACTGTTAAACTGTAATTTATTTCTGTGATGTGCAGCTGTATTTTCAGCATCATTACTTCAGTCTTCAGTGTCACATGATCTTCAGAAATCATTCTAATATGCTGATTTGCTGCTCAAGAAACATTTCTGATTATTATCAGTGTTCAAAACAGTTGTGCTGCACAATATTTTTATGGAAACTGTGATTTTTCAGGATTCACAGATGAATAGAAAGCTCAAAACTCATTTATTTGAAATAGAAATATGAGTGTGTGTTGGTCAGTGTTGTCTATATGTGCTTGTCACAGTGGACATGATTTCAGAGCAATTTTACAGATAACTGAACACATTGAGCAGATTCTCTGTTAATGATCCATTCACATGTGAGGGTCACATCAGTCCCTTCAGTTCATTCGGCTGACGGATCGCTAGCTTTAGGGTCACAGACATCACTGTGTCTGGTTTATGTGGAAGTTGTCGTACTTTAATGGTTTTTGCTGTACTATTTACAGGGTCAAGCATGCTGATAGAGGCTATGTGTGAGTTAAGTATCAGAATAATAAAACTCTTTCATCTCATGGTTTGTCCATGGATTGATGGGACTGTGTGTTTCTACTTTCACCAGACAAGTTTGTACCCAGAAATGAGCTAAACCTGACAAAATTTACCGAAACCTCCATTTGGGGACGTCCTCATTTGTAAAAACAGTATAAAAATAAAGTTAATAAAGTGTAAAATAAAGTTTTCTGTTAGAGTTAGTGTGTGGGTTAGAGTTAGGTTACAGTATTTAGTGTATAACTAGCTGTATGAAAAAAAGAAAAGAAAAGTATGCAATGCCCCATTTAGATAGCTGAGTAAACGTGTGTGTGTGTGAGTGTGAGTGTGAGTGTGTGTGAGTGAGTGAGCCCTCGTTGTGTAACTGTCCTCATAATGACATAAAAGCTGAATTCTTCATCAGCAGACAGTCTCAACGAGGAAACATTCATAAACATTGATTAATGAAAACGTACAAATGCTAAAAGGTTTGTGTGAGTTTAGAGGAACCATCATTAGCTCAACAAATTAGTTTTATATAATAATAAACTGTAAAAGTAGGGCTGTGAGTAGAGAATAAAAAATTATTAGTTCAGTGGAAAAGCAATCGAAGTCAATGAAAGTCTCTATAATAGATAAGTGTGTGTGTGTGTGTGTGTGCGCGTGCATGCACTTGTGCTGATACCACGTCTGCATTGCAAAAAAATCATTCTTAATGACAATCTTCCAGTAAAACATGTTTAAATAATTTTCATCTGCTGAATGTTTCTGCCCAAGAGACGTAACAGAATCTGCCTGGGGACAAAGTATACAACCAATATATGATCCATATGGAATATATTCACATCCATGAGCTCAATATGAACATGAGTGTTTGTTGTCTGGTGAATTTAAGGATGTTTAGATGCAGTGAGACAGACAGCAGGTTTGTGTTCAGTAGGGGTGTAACGGTACACAAACGTGACGGTTCGGTTCGTACCTCGGTTTTGACGTCACGGTTCGATATGGTTTCGGTACAGCAGGGGGAAAACTAAATATAAAATTGCTTTTTTTTTTTTTTTTTTTTAACAGTGATTTTCTTTAAATAAATTCAGTTATAATTAAAATGTTCTTAGAGATAAAAATCTACCTCAGCTTGTGCTTTTACATTACTATAAGGTTACAATTAACAACAGAGCCCAAACTTAGATTCAATTACTATTTCTTTTTAAACATAATAATCAACACTCAACCTAAAAAAAATTTATGCACACTTGTAAATTGCACATAATGCCATTTTTAAATTAAATTATAAATTATTAAATTTCTATTTGTTTTTAAAATACAATCATTTACACCGATTTATTTACATTTAAACAGTTAAACAGATTTAAACAGATTTATTTAAATTTAAACAATTAAACAGATTTATTTAAATTTACATTAAATAATTAAGACATCACTAACAGGTAAAGTAAAATGTGATTAATATATAGTCTAATATTTTGTGAAATGCTCTTCTCTAGATTTCTTTTCTCTAGCGCATTAATGAGCTGCAGACACTGATCATTTGCCTGAGGTAAATGAAATGCTACGTGACATTTTGTTTGCAAGCTGTTTTATTGACGTCTTTCCGCGGTTGAAACACTGATTGTGATGAGATGTTCATTGCATGAGATGTTCTTTCATGTTTATTTCATGTTAAAACTAGTAGTAAAGAGGAAGGGATGATTGCGCTGCCGTTTGAACTGAGGCGTTTATACAGCGATCTGTCGCACCGCATCAAAGAGCGTCAAAACCGCATTTATTGTTTGAATTTCATGAAAAAAATTGACATAATTTGAAAGATGAGACTTTGTTTCTTACCAAAAGTAACAATACATAAAATTGGAAGTTTCCAAAGAAGTTACGCTCATGCAGTGGTTAAAACAACACTGTTTTTGTTTAGTACACATGCGTACCGAACCGAAAGACCCGTACCAAAATTTTTGGTACGAATTCATGTACCATTACACCCCTAGTGTGCAGCGAGACAGACAGCAGATTGAGTGTGCAGTGAGACAGATGGCAGATTGAGTGTGCAGTGAGACAGGCTGTGGTGAGACAGCTGGAAGTGCAGCAGGAAGCGAGCGCTGCAGAGCTGGAGAGGTCGTGCTGTTCTCTTTTATGCAGCAGCAGCAGCGTCTGAGGCGGCCAGCAGCTCTATTGATTGTCTGAGGCTTATGTTTTATTGAAGAGAGAGTGTGTGCGAGTGCGTCTGTTCTTCATCCTCACGACCTCAGTCTTCCTCCGGTTTCTCTCTGCTCTTGCTCTCCTCTCTTGCCTTTCTTTTCTATTATTTGCAGTGTGTTTTTTTTGGGTTCTCTCTTGAATCCAGTCATCCATCTCCTGTAATCTCTGTCTGTCTCTCTCTCGAGGCTGCTCTAATCATCTGTCTCACAGCATCTGATATCAGACGAGTGGTTAGTTTAGCTGTTTATCTCTCATCCCTCCAGAGACCAGAGGCTGTTTCTCTGATTCTCTCAGAGCTGTTTGTGTCGTCTCTGCCAGCGGGACGCTGATGTCACTGTGACCCCCCCGCAGACGCTTCAGACGCCGCTCACGCAGGAATCGATTCGTAGATCCGTTTGTTCACACTGGAGACGTCAGACAGCTGGTGTGAGCGTTTGTTTGGTTTACACTGAACGAGTGCAGCGTTTCACTCATTTGAGTCTCACTAGGACAGAACGGATGAATTATAACTCTATAAATGTGACCAATGACATTGAGTAATGCAGTACAGTGACACAAGAATGCTTTCGAGACTCATTATTTTTAGTCTGGTGTTGTCTTTTTGTGTACACAATTGAGGAAAACACATCTGCTTTATCATTTTGTGAGGAAAACACATTTTAATAAAGCATAATCACTCTGTGAAGAATCAAATCAATTCGCTGCCATCTACTGGCGTAAATATGTCATCATCTAAAGAAATGGTCTCTGAAAGAATTAGTGAATATGTTTGAACACATCTTTTTAAAGACCAGATTCAAAAGACTAGAGTCACTAGGATGAATCATTTACATCATTTACATTTAGTCATTTAGCAGACGCTTTTATCCAAAGCGACTTACAATTGGGGGATACATAAAGCGATTCTTCTTAAGAGGCAAACAGACACAGGAAGTGGTTGTAATACCAAGTTCTTAGACATTGTTCAAATAAGTACAAGCTAGAAAGAGAAGGAATAAATAAAGAGAGAGAGTTTTTTTTTTTATTTTTTTTTTTTATGATGAAGTCAAGTAGCTTCGAAAGAGATGGGTTTTCAGCTGTCGCTTGAAAATTGTCAGGGATTCAGCATGTGCAATGCAAACCTGCAAGATCGAGCGGTCTTTGCAATGTAAATCAATTAATAATCATGAAAAATTAATAAGCAGCCGTATGCATCATTAAACGCTCAGTTCACCCATCATTTACTAACGCTCTGTCTTTCCTGTATGAAACACGACAGAATATTTTGAAGAACGCTGGGAACCAAACAACGTTTCAGCGCATTGACTTTCATTGACAAAAAACTTTTCTCAAAATCTCTTCTTCTGTGTTCAGCAGAACAAAGAAAGCAAGTCATGCAGGTTTGGAATGATGTGATGGAGCAAATGGTCACGTCTGGGTGATCTGTGTCTTTAAGTGGTCTGGTTCATGGTACGTATCCAAAATAAGGCCGTGTATGATGATGATAGCATATTCCAGCGGTGTCCAATCCTTTAGTTCGTCTCAGAGCCGAAGCGCTTCAGCAGGACTCGAGGTGAGAGAGAGAAAAGCGGAGACGCTGCCAGTAGAGACGTCTTTGTCATCTCTATAATGGAGAATTTTCCCTCTGGAACCAATTTATTGTTCCGGGCCCCTCCAGCGGCCACAGCGGCTCCTGCGTCTCTTTACAGGTGTGTTAAGCATCTTTCAGACGCCCCAGCGGGCCTTTATTACCCCAGAACTGCGGCTGTAAACCTGAAAACTGCATCTGTGAGATTCACCTGCTATTAGGAGAAAAGTTACCGAAAACAAGAAGCGGGAGTCAACTTCTTTCCTGGTAATTGGAGGCGGGGATGGACAGATCTCTGTTAGCCGTCTCTGCATGTGGCGTCATGCACGAGTCGACAGGCCTGCGTGTGTAAACAGCGAGCGGCTCGTATTCACGCTGTTTGAGTAAATGTCAGGTGAGGCGTCTGCGTCCACTCATTAACCTCGCCGGTCGATGCGTAACCACGGTAACCTTCTCATTCATCTGCTGTGAGTGCGTTAGCCGCGTCTGCGGCCGCTTGACCTCGCGTGTAAGAAACACTGGCTCAGGTCACTGTGAAGATGATGAGGGTGTTAAAACACACACTCTTGATCTGTGATTCTGCTTTGGATCACAGCACGTAATGAGCGGTCAGTGCGAGCGTGACCTCGCTCAAGGACTCCAGGAGTCGAGGTCTGTGACCCAGGGATCAGAAATGGCCAAGTTGTCCCTCCCATATTTGATATTTGGCAAAAAGTGTTTAAAAGTAAATTTTTATGCTGGTCTGCCTCAGCTGTCTATCAGCACTCGTCAATGTCAAAACGATTACATTGACCAATCAGTTTGAAGTAGGCGGGGCTTTACTGTTCACAGAAACCGAACACGAATTCCAGTGCAATGCTTCAGTTTTAACGGTGAAAAAGTGTGAGATGAGATATTTATTTCATATTTGACAACTGTTTTATGATAGAAATGTTAAATGACCAACAATACTCAACGTTTTGTCAAATTCTGCCATTTTGAATTTACAATATAGGCTGAATCATTTGTGTGATTCATAACTGAACGTGACCAGACAAGACTTTTTCATCATATGAATAAGAGTGAATGGGTGCGTTTGTTTTTTAAAACAAATATTATTCATTTGATTTCTTTACAAATATGTCTTATGCTTGTTTGACATCATCATGTGTTTATGAGGATTATATTCTGCTGCAGATCTGGTTTCCTTTCCACTAGAACCAGAGCAAAACCTCACAGATCAGCATCACTAACTGCACAATCATCATCATTAATGATAACACCTCTAATTTGCACTAATCCCCATCAGTGCTAATGTTAATGCTAATGCTGACACTGATGCTCATACGCTCAAAGCGAGAACAGTCAGATGTCATTGCAGATCTGTAAATGAGCACATCTGCTGTCTCTTACTGTCTCATGTTCGCTTCTGTTGCTCTTCAAGTGTCTTTGTTATCGGGTGTTTATATTTACCAGCGTGAGTCTCGGTGAAAGTTTGTGTGTTTGTACATTAATGAGAACTGAACATAATGAAGATCTACTGACCAGCTTCACTCTCATAACACTGACACTAGTGCCTCTGTGATCACTAATACTGTCATCACTGCACTACTGATGCTGCTAACAATGAGTGAGTGAGTGAGTGAGTGTGTGTGTGTGTGTGTGTGTGTGTGTACAGGTTTACATATCCTGGTGGGGACTTAAACCTGAATACACACAGACTCATGGGGACTCGTGTCGCGGTGGGGACCTAAATTGAGGTCTGTGTGAGAGTGTGTGTGTGTGTGTGTGTGTGAGAGAGTGTGTGTGTGTGTGTGTGTGTGTGTGTGAGAGTGTGAGTGTGAGTGTGTGTGAGTGTGAGTGTGTGTGTGTGTGTGTGTGAGTGGGAGTGTGAGTGTGTGTGAGTGTGAGTGTGTGTGTGTGTGTGTGTGAGTGGGAGTGTGAGTGTGTGTGAGTGTGAGTGTGTGTGTGTGTGTGTGTGAGTGGGAGTGTGAGTGTGTGTGAGTGTGAGTGTGTGTGTGTGTGTGTGTGAGTGTGCGTGTGTGTGAGTGTGTGTGAGTGTGAGTGTGAGTGTGTGTGTGTCTATAGAGATGGAGGACAGCGTCTCTTTCATGTCATTCAGAGCACGAGCAGGATGGTGTGAAGCCAGAGTTTCTTCTGCTGTTTCTCTGTTAATTAGGAGCATCACATGAGGAGTCAATAAAAGACGGTCTGTGATATTCGTATGAATGTGTGAGTTATTGTGATGTGTGAGTGGTGGCACGATACGTTTGATTAAAGAGGCAGACGGGTGAACGTTCAGTTCCTCCAGTTCAGCGTTTCCCCTAATTAACGTCAGGAATCTGGAGCCGCAGCGCTTCTCTGAGGCCCCCAGAGCCGCTGCTGGAGTGTTTAACGTGTGTTGTGTAAACTACTTAAGATGGAGGACAGACAGAATTCATTAATTCAGAATTTGCAAATGAAGCTGCATAAAAGTTGCAGCCAATTATTTCCACTCAGAGACTTTCTCTCTGTCACGCTCTTCTGAGGAGGTGGCAGTAAAACACACACACACACACACACACACACACTCACACTCACACTCACACACACACACTCACACTCACACTCACACACCCACACACACACACACTCACACACCCACACACAGGCTTCAGGATCTGTGTGGAGACTCACCTTCATTTCTGCACTGCAGTCGGGAACGTTCTTCAAACTCTAAATCTGAGCTGAAAAACCTCCAGCTGAAGCACACATCAATCACATGACCAGTCACATGTGAAATAACAGTATTTACACACAACAATCACCATGATAACTGTAGATCGGTTCCTCCTGCAGCGCCTGCATGTTCTTGTACTTTCTCCAGCTGCTTTATTTTCACCTGTCTGAAATTCACAAACATGAAGTGATTTATTTACTGACAGATTTGAAGTAAATAACTCACATTCATGAGTTTTCTTTGCTTCTGTGTTAACAGGGAACGTTCCCACAACTTAAACTGATGTTTTCTAAAGGTTATGTAAAAGTTAAGATGAAACATTCTTAGAATAACATTTATAGAACGTTCTTTTATGAGAACATACGCATTCTCATCTCATGTTGAAAGAAAATGTTCTTAGAACAACGAAGAGAGTTTTTATGCTGATGATTTCACTTGATGACCGTTCTCATGACATGAACAACAGTCTCAGAACATGCTTATGATGTTATTGATGTTTGCTGAATGATAACGTTGAAGGGACGGTTCACCCAAAAATGAAAATTCTGTCCAGAGCTGTATGAGTTTCTTTCTTATTTTGAGCAAAAAAAGAAGATATTTTGATTTCTGGTCCCCATTGACTTCCATACTGTGAAAAATTACTATGGAAGTCAATGGCTACCGTCAACTGTTTGGTTCCCCACATTCTTCAGAATATCTACTTTTGTGTTCAACAGAAGAAAGAAACTCATGCAGGTTTGGATTGACATGAGGGTGAGTAAATGTTGACAGAATTTTCATTTATGGGTGAACTATAGCTTTAACGTTCTTGGAGTATTACAAATAAACAAAAATGTGAAATTGTGAGTAAAAAATTGTTAGGAAAATGTTCAACTAACTTTTTTAATAATGTTCTAATCATGACAAAAAAGCTAGACACTTCAATGTTTTAGAAACATTGAAGATTAATGTTCCCACAAGGTTTTCACAACATAGATTTGTTAGCTGGTGTTTGATGGGTGTTTTTGACACTGCAGGTCAAGGTTACACTGGAGACTGTGTGACTGAGTCTGAGATGAGTTTGAACCTGCCGGAGATAGTCTCAGATCGTCTCAGATAATCTCAGTCTCAGATATCCTCAGTCTCAGATCGTCTCAGTCTCAGATCGTCTCAGTCTCAGATTGTCTCAGTCTCAGATTGTCTCAGATAGTGTCAGATTGTCTCAGATCATCTCAGTCTCAGATCGTCTCAGACGCAGATCGTCTCAGATTGTCTCAGATAGTGTCAGATTGTCTCAGGTCATCTCAGTCTCAGATCGTCTAAGTCTCAGATTTTTTCAGTCTCAGATCGTCTCAGTCGCAGATCATCTCAGATAGTGTCAGATTGTCTCAGATCATCACAGTCTCAGATTGTCTCATATCATCTCAGTCTCAGATTGTCTCAGATCATCTCAGTCTCAGATTGTCTCAGATCATCTCAGTCTCAGATCGTCTCAGTCTCAGATTGTCTCAAATAGTGTCAGATCGTCTCAGATATCCTCAGTCTCAGATCGTGTCAGTCTCAGATCGTCTCAGTCTCAGATTGTCTCAGTCTCAGATCGTCTCAGTCTCAGATCGTCTCAGTCTCAGATTGTCTCAGATAGTGTTTGTCTCAGATCATCTCAGTCTCAGATCGTCTCAGTCTCAGACAGACGCAGATCGTCTCAGATTGTCTCAGTGTCAGATTGTCTGAGATCATCTCAGTCTCAGATCGTCTAAGTCTCAGATTTTCTCAGTCTCAGATCGTCTCAGTCGCAGATCATCCCAGATAGTGTCAGATTGTCTCAGATCATCACAGTCTCAGATCGTCTCAGTCGCAGATTTTCTCAGATCATCACAGTCTCAGATCGTCTCAGTCTCAGATTGTCTCAGATTGTCTCAGATAGTGTCAGATTGTCTCAGATCGTCTCAGTCTCAGATCATCTCAGTCTCAGATAGTGTCAGATTGTCTCAGATCATCTCAGTCTCAGATCGTCTCAGTCGCAGATTTTCTCAGATCATCACAGTCTCAGATCGTCTCAGTCTCAGATTGTCTCAGATTGTCTCAGATCATCTCAGTCTCAGATCGTCTGTCTCAGATTGTCTCAAATGGTGTCAGATCATCTCAGATCATCTCAGTCTCAGATCGTCTCAGTCTCAGATTGTCTCAGTCTCAGATTGTCTCAAATAGTGTCAGATCATCTCAGTCTCAGATCATCTCGGATTGTCTCAGTCTCAGACCGTCTCTCGTGCTTTTAATTGGGACTAAATGCGGCTGTGATTGTCAGATTGGAATGATTTCTCCAGTGTTTGTGTTGCATGTGCAGGTAAATATGAATAAAGCATGTGAGTGTGAGTTTGACAGGAGCGACGGCTGCAGATAAAGTAGAGATGGCATCCTTTATGAGCGCTGGATACCAGCATATTTCCACTGACACTTCAATCTCACAGCCCGTATTCTTCATGAAGTGCTCTGTATGGGTGAGGACTCAAACGGCCGTATGATGCCACGTGAGCTCGTTAGCACCGCGTTCCTCGCTGATATGAGCTGATGAGACCAAATGTTAATGCATTCAGAGACTCTGGTTAGAATCTGAAGTGCTTTGTGTCTCAATGAGTCAAACTCACAGCCTTGAGATTCCAGCCATATTTAAGCGAGTCGTTCACTATCTCCGCTAACCCGCTTTTATCCGGTGAATATGTCCTCCAGCTGTCGGTGAGATCCGCTCGTGTCTCTGATCGTAACCCCTGATCCCGTGCCCAGCTTTATATCTTCTCTTATCTCTCCGTAATCTCTTCACAATTAAGCGTCCTGCTCTGGCGTGTTCTGCTCTGCAGCGATTGTCAGTCAGAACCCAGCGTTTCTCAAGTACGTAATTGAGGAAAGTAAAGCGCTAAGCTCCGCCATTAGCCTTGCTGCAGTCAGCGGCCTGTGAAATAGGCTCCACTTCACGGCGTGGAGACGCACAGCACATCCATCTGGCCTCTGAGGGATCCGCGCGCTTCACACTTGTCTCCAGTCGTGGCGGTAGAACATCTGGCCCGACTCGAGCTCATTCATGCCGTTCCTCTCCGGGCGCTTCCTGCAGCTTTACACGAGCGAACGCCGGCCGATCGGACGGAAGACTTCCAGGAGCGGCTCTGGGACGTGATTGAGCGTTTACACACTCGTATTGTTCACCAGAAAATGCCTCATTGTTGGCCGTCTGTATGGATCAGCGCCGAACGCTGTGTTTCCATGGCAACATGATGATTTGAGCATTCAGTGCAGAATAATGCAGTGCAGCAGCAGCGTTCAGTGCCGCTGGTTATTAGAGCGTCTGCATCTCTCCATACTGGATCAACAGAGCTAAATGAGGCTCTTCACTGATCTGACCGTTTGTCTGTCATCAATGAGACTCATGAGCTTCTTGCTCTGATCCGACAACGGCTTGTGTTTAATTACAGTGATCAGATGAACTGAGCATGCGCGCGCGTATGCATGTGTGTGTGTGTGTGTGTGTGTGTGTGTTAATGTGCATCACTGACTGAACACAAACCTCATTCAGATGATCCTGAGAAACTTCACATCATCATCAGATCAACACACACACACACCCTGCTGTATATCAGTGAGCTTATCTCATAGACTTCCATTGTTTTTCTCTGAGGTTAATGATATTTTCTGTCTCCTAATCTGACCTTTGACCCCTAAACCAGCACTCAGAGAAATCCCTGGAAACACTAGATTTAGATATTAGAATAGATACACTCTTAAAAATAAAGGTTCTTTAAAGGATTAGTTCACTTCCAGAATAAAAATCTCCTGATAATTTACTCGCCCCCCTGTCATCCAAGATGTTGTGAAAACATTCAGGATTTTTCTCCATATAATGGAATTAAATGGGGACCAACAGGCTCTTATCTAGCGAAACCATCGGTTATTTTATTAAAAAATAAACATACACTTTTTAACCACAGATGCTGGTCTTGCACTAGCTGGACTTCACGCATGACGTAATCACGCTGGAAAGGTCGCGTGCGGTCGGCTCTTCGTCTGTGTGCTCCGCTTCAGAAAGGTACAGTAGTGCGAAAATCTCATTTTCTCCTCCAACTTCAGAATCATCTGACATCGTTGTTTTACCTTTTTTTGTGAAGGCCGTTTGACTTTCTTTGCACATTCGCTTTGTAAACACTGAGTCGGTGCTTCTGCCTGCGTCACGCGCGACCTTTCCAAGTCCAGCTAGTGCAAGACCAGCATCTGCGGTTAAAAAGTATATTAATGTTGTTGTTTTTTTTAGAAAATAACCGATGGTTTCTCTGATAAGACTCTTATTCCTCGGCTGGGATCGTGTAGAGCTCTTGGAAGCTGCACTGAAACTGTGATTTGGATCTTCAGCCCGTTGGTTCCCATTGAAGTCCATTATATGGAGAAAAATCCTGGAATGTTTTCCTCAAAAACCTTCATTTCTTTGTGAAGACCGGAAGACATGAACATCTTGGATGGCAGGGGGCGCATAAATTATCAGTAGATTATTATTCTGGAAGTGAAGGGCATTGGTGGTTCAACGAGGAACTTTTAACACCAATGGAATCTTTCTATTCCACAAAACATTCTATAAGATGGAAAAAGATTAGATTATTCAGATGTTCTTTACAGTAAGAATTGTTTTTAAGAACTGTTCACTGAAAGGTTCCCAGCTAAGAGGAAACATTTTTAGAATCTTCACTCAAAGTTATGGACAAAGGTTATTCCAAAAACAATAATAGAACTTTCATTCAGGGTTTAGAGTAATATTTCTTAAAACATTAGCACAAAAATTTAATTTATACATCATACTTCATGGAACCTTTTTATCTGACACATTTTACTTTTTAAAAATGTTATTACTTGTTCCAGAACATTCAGAAAACATTCCAATCCTAAAATGTTTGAATGATAGATTTGAATGTTCCCTTGTGTTCTCTGGTTCTTGCTCAAGGGTCTGACCTCAGTCGTGGTATTGAGAGCGCTGGTCATTCACTAACCCCCACCTACAATCCTGCCGAACCCGAGACTCGAACCCACAACCTTTGGGTTACAAGTCCAACTCTAACCATTAGGCCACGACTGCCCTACAACAGTGTGCGTGCGTGTGTGCAAATTTAGAGTATGGGACACCACACTTGGCTACACGTCACTCACTTAAAAAAAAAGGGGGTTTAAAACATTTAGAGAACTGAATGTTTTGAACGTTCAGAGAACATTCAGAAATAACATTTTCAGAACAATGGAATGTTAGGAAAACATTCTTAGAGCGTTCTTACCTGGGTTCTTTGGGGTTCTTTTCTGGCATTTGTGCCAAAAAAAAAAACTTTTGGAAGCTTTATTTTTTAAGAGTGTAAAACTTTTGTTTTGATTTGTTGATTTATGCATATTTTTAAGTCAGTTGTCATAATATTTCACTATATTAGTGAGAACATTTGGCCCTCACAAGTACAGCTAAACAAGTACACACACACACTCACACTCGTGTTTCTATAACTGTTGTGTAAAGCAGTGTGACGCTGCTGGTGTGAATGTGTCATGTGATCATCTGCGGCCCAATCAGAGCCGTGATGATACTCAGATCAGCTGCTGTGATCCTGAAGAGAGAAAAACCCAAAACACACACTGATTCTCTGGAGACACAGTCTGATGGTGTTTCTTCCATCATCTCCTCTCGTGGCCAGCAGACGTGTGCTCATGCTAATTCCAGCGCTGTGTGTGTGTGTGTGTGTGTGTGTCAGATCTCCAGGGCATCTGTCACTCATTCAGAGTGATAACACCTTCAGTATAGCAGCCGCTCCCACACGCCATCTGAGCGCCACACATTAAGTCATTTTACCTGCGGCGGTGCATTTCATGGCGCAGAGAAAAGTGATGTGCAGAGACCTCGGATGAAATGAAAGGCATCCCTCACTGCAGCTGACAAACACACACTCCGACACGGACACACCGTCCACCAGTCGAGCCGTAATCACTGCGAAAAACAGAACAGGAGCAGGATTCTCTGGCAGAGCGCTGGAATCCAGTTCCTCGAGAGAGTGCATGAACGCTGGGCCTCTGGATGAACCGCAGAAATGCCTGATGGGTAATCGATATCTTCGACCTTCTCCCTCTGTGTCTGTAGGGCGTTTGAGCCGAATGAGTCCACCACAAACCTCAGTGGAAACAGAAGAGGAAATTCATGCTGCTGTTCGTTCCGTTTGACCGTATCGAGTTAATGATGTAAACTAAACAAGTTAAAACATCAGTTCACCTTTAACTAGATAAACCAGTGGTGTTTATCTGTGAGACTCACTGGTGTTTTGGAGGAGTTTGTTCCTGAGATCCCAAAAGATCCTTTTGTACAATGGAAAGATAAAGAACCTTTATTAGAAGGCAACCATTTTCATTTTTGCTTCATTTTATATTTGTACAGTATTTTATTTAAATGACCAGTTACAATTTGTCATAGTTTTTGTGTTTTAGTTTATGTTTGTGCAGCAGGTTCTGGTTCAGGCCTGTCAGTGCTGCTCTTTGTCTCTTGAGTTCTCGTGTGTTAATAGTTGAGTGTCTGCTAGGCACAAAGTGCTCAAACATCAGAGAGAAAGAGACTGAATGAAGCGGAGCGCCGTCACTCGCTCTGTGACATCAGCGTCATCATGCTTCAGACGTGCTTCAGGTTCAGGGTTACTGATGAAATCCTGCAGGAGGTTCAGTAATTACAGGAGAAACTGCAGGTCAGTGCTGAATCTTTGTCACACTGTCCACACAAAATAATGTTTTAGCATGTATAATCAGATTAATAAACCATTCCTCAGAGAAAACCTGGATGAAGGTTTCAGAGCAGCTGGTGTTTGTGTGTGTGTGTGAGAGAGAGTGTGTGTGTGTGAGAGAGAGAGTGTGAATGCGAGTGAGTGAGTGAGTGTGTGTGTGTGTGTGTGTGTGTGTGTGTGAGAGAGAGAGAGAGCGAGAGAGAGAGAGTGTGTGTGTGTGTGTGTGAGAGAGAGAGAGAGCGAGAGAGAGAGAGTGTGTGTGTGTGTGTGTGAGAGAGAGAGAGAGCGAGAGAGAGAGAGTGTGTGTGTGTGTGTGTGAGAGAGAGAGAGAGCGAGAGAGAGAGAGTGTGTGTGTGTGTGTGTGAGAGAGAGAGAGAGCGAGAGAGAGAGAGTGTGTGTGTGTGTGTGTGAGAGAGAGAGAGAGCGAGAGAGAGAGAGTGTGTGTGTGTGTGTGTGAGAGAGAGAGAGAGCGAGAGAGAGAGAGTGTGTGTGTGTGTGTGTGAGAGAGAGAGAGAGCGAGAGAGAGAGAGTGTGTGTGTGTGTGTGTGAGAGAGAGAGAGAGAGAGAGAGAGTGTGTGTGTGTGTGTGTGTGAGAGAGAGAGTGTGTGTGAGTGTGTGTGTGTGTGTGTGTGTGTGTGTGTTGAAGCTCTCATGAATGTTCCTCAGACTCTGAAGTTGTGCTTTGTGTCAATTCTGCAGCAAAGAACATTGAAAACCGTCTTCGAGACCTCGACAAAAGCAGTGTGTCGGTGGTCCAGAGAAAATCAAACCCTCTAGTAGTTCAACATCAGCAAAAACATAAAGAACCGAAAAAAAGCAACAGAATTCATCATCATGGCTCTGTTCTGCCTGAAATAATTTCACGTGAAACAGAGACGCAGTCGGGTGGATTGTGTTGATTGGTTTGAGACGGTGAACACAAACACACACGGTGATGGAGGGGTGTGTGTAGTAACAGCAGCTCAGATCTCACACATGCAGTCAGTGACACTGTTTAATGAGGCACACCGCTGGAACAGAAGTGTTTTTACTCGTCAACATCATTCATATGTGGCACCTTCTACGCTGCTGAACAGATACTCGTCATAATCCAAACTTCATCGTCCTTCATCTTCACAAAACTGATCTTATTGTCATTTGAGTTGAACTGCTGAACTATCAGGTCCAGTGCTCAACAAATACAGATTCATCATCTTATGATGGTCAAATAACCCGCTGTGTTTTGTATAAAAGTTATTTAATGATACTATAGTAAAAAAACGTACATTATAAGAGAGTTCTAAAAACGGCACAGACAACCGCTGCGGTGAAATGCAAACTCGTGAAGATCTGCGGGTCACAGAGGATCCGATGCGGGAGAACTTTAGGAAGCACTTCAGAGTCGCACATTTAAGTTTCCGTTCAGATCAAATCTCAACAGCGTAGGAAGTGTATCCGTGTGACGCAGCTGACACAGAACAGCATACGTTGTTTACGTCCAGCTGATATTCTCCGCAGCATTTCAGCCTTTAGACCATTTTGATGAAAAGGGATAAATCAAGCATATCAATTAATTTAAAACGTATAAATATACTATTACTGTCTTAATTGTTTAGATTTTTAGAAGGCACATTAACTTATTTACAACTCGGTGTTTGCTGAGTAAAAACATGAGTTGATATTTGCATTGATCTGACCATAATCACAAAGAAAGGCTTATTGGAAATGCAAATTCATTTTTCAGATTCATTTAGGAGCGCTGAAATATAGCGGTTTCCCCTGTAACGGCTGTACACAAAGCAGCTCCGCGCTGCAGCGCTCATATTTATTCAATGACATCATTGCGTTTTGAAGTTTAATCCAGTCGTATCGCGACTCTTGTCTTTCCGTCCCCAACTGTAAGACCTCTTGAAATTATAATTAAGACATTTTTTAAACCTGTCGGGCAGAGTGGTGATACATTTTGGTAGCCCGACTGGAAAACACAATAGCCCCGGGACGTCAGGCTAGCGATTTTGCGAGCCCTGAGGTAATAATCTGGCACGGGGTCAGACTTGTGCACAACACCGGTCCATGAACACTCGAGAGCATGTTGCCGTGTATCTGCACTGCAACTGTAGATATATGCATGCATGAATATCTGTATCTTCAGTAGACTCATACAGCTTCTTCAGGAATTTAAAGTTTTTACAACCAGTTGTTGCATCTTGAAACTCGTTGATATTTAGTGACGACACACAGACCGTTCTGGAGCGGTTGAATCTGGCGTCTACCTATAAAACATTCTGAGAACATATAGTTGTTAGCTGTGGATTTAAACTGCTCTGCTGCAAACACATATTTTAGCTGTTCAAGATCGAGTAACTGCGCTCTACATGTCTTAATGAAGGTTGTGTTGGTCAGTAGTTCAGCGGGACTCACAGCCGTCTCTGCCGGTCTCATGAGCAGCTGTTCTGGTCTCACTTGAGTCTCCTTTAAAAGAGAAACAGCTTCATCTGTGAGTGTGAGTCTGCTGAGACACGCGAGGCCTGAGAGAGCAGCAGAACATCCTGAACCAACACACGCCTGTGTGTGTGTCTGTGTGTGTGTCTGTGTGTGTGTGTGTGTGTGCCATCAGAGAGACAGATGGGTGGACAGACAGCAGCGCTGTTGTGCTGCAGACAGTCCCTGCTGAAGAGAGAGAGACAGGTGCAGTTGTCTGACAGCTGCTGGTTAACAGAGTCTCTCAGCGGTTTAATTGGAGGAAACTCAGTGTGAGCGAGTGGAGATCAGCCAGAACCGGCCCATCATGGACAGGAAGTCCTGCGTTTGCAGCTCACACACTGCCAGCCTGTCGCTCTCTCTCTCTGTCTCTCTCTCTCTCTCTCTCTCTCTCTCTCTCTCTCTCTCTCTCTCTCTCTCTCTCTCTCTCTCTCTCTCTCTGTCTCTCTCTCTCTCTCTCTCTCCCTCTCACACACACGCCGGCTTTGATTATGTGCTCGTGAACGTGAATGAAGGCTTCATCCGTAGAGCTTCATGTCCACAATCAAGGACGATTAAGATCCACACTGAAACACGAATGCCGTTAAAACTCATTCTCATCCATTTCTGAAGATTTCAGTGAATACACACTGAAAAAATAAAAACAAAGATTGTTTGACAAGAAAATACTATTTCAGTTTTTTTTACTTTTCACATTTAAAGAAACAGTTGAGCCAACCATGTAATTTTGATGAAAATGTGCTCATCAGGCCGTTGAGATGAGTTTGTTTCTTCATCAGATTTGGAGAAATGTAGCTTTGCATCAGTGTCTCAGCAATGGATGCTCTGCAGTGAATGGGTGCCGTCAGAATGAGAGTCCAAACAGCTGATAAAAACATCATAATAATCCACAAGTAATCCACAGCACTCCAGTCCATCAGTTAGCATCTGGAGAAGACAAAAGCTGAAACACATCCAGCATTAAGACGTTTTTAACTAAAATACATTGAGTCCATAATCCATAATAAAGCTTCCTCCAGTGAAAAAGTGTTCTGGTGTGAATCAGGAGAGAAATCTGCACAGATCAAGCAGCGTTTAAACAGCTCTAAACAAATATGTGGCTGGATTTTGTGTGAGAGACAACAGCAGATGCACTTTTTCACTGGAGGAAAAAGTCAAATCTGATGAAGAAACAAACTCATCCTAATCTTGGATGGCCTGAGGATGAGCACATTTTCATTTTTGGCTGAACTATTCCTTTAACTCAGTGTGTTACTTGTCATTTCTTTGTATTGACTTGTGAATTTACTAGCAATTTCTGAGTGAAAATTGTTTAGTTTTTTTTCAGCGCAGTGACGTCTGAAGGTTGTTTGTCACTCACACATATGACAGGCTCAAATCTAGTTAAAGATGACATGAGTGTATCTGGACCCGTCTGGATATGTGTGATAATAACCCAAGCTGTCTGTGTCTCTGTCAGGTGTTATGTGGACGATAAGGTGTCGAAGGTGGCCTGGTTGAACCGCTCGAACATCATCTTCGCGGGTGAGGATAAATGGTCTCTGGACCCGCGGGTGGAGCTGGTGACTCAGGGTCAGCTGGAGTACAGTCTGCGGATACAGAAGGTGGATGTGTTCGACGAGGGTCCGTATACCTGCTCCATCCAGACCAAACAGCAGCCCAAGACGTCACAGGTCTATCTCATCGTTCAAGGTGAGCGCCGTGTGATTGACAGGCCGTCAGACCAATGACAGCTCATCATCTGTTAATGCTCCTGCAGAAACCTCCCACTCTCTCCATCAGCCGCTCGCCTTCAGATCAGACATGTGATGATTAGTTGGATGCACGGGTGGGCGATTTGGCAAAAACATATCACGATTTTTTTTCAGGCAGAATCATGATCCATAATCTTCTCACGATTCTTTTTCACGTTGGTTTTTAAGACTCCTTTGAGAGTTACTGAGCAGCACAGCCAATAATCTCACTATCTAAAACATACAGAGGTACAAGAGAACAAAACATAAAAATTAATGACAGACTATTCAGGTCAAAGCACAGGTGGGTCATATCACCAAAATATTATTTCACTTTATTTTATTTCATTATTTTATCTTTGTTATTAAATAAATGCAATATACGAGCGATACAGATAAAATAACCGGCTTTAATTTTTCAGCTACTGCAGCATTGAAGTATGAAATTGAATAATCAAATGTAAAGATGAAACTGCATAATCTTGACTCAGTCTTTTGTTGTTTGATTGACATTAGAAGCACAGACGGCAGCAGGTTTATTAGGCTGCTGTCACTTTAAGACTGAATGCACAGATCCAGTATAGTGATGCACACACATCTGATATTCTCGCAACTGTTTACATTCACTCCACATTAATGATTAAATGGTTCGTCATGATTATTTTGCTCAAAAAATTATTGTGATTATTGTCATTTTACAATTTTTTACATTTCATCAGCATTATTGCACCCAAATCAAGAGAACATCAACTCGCATGGTTTGCTCACAGGTTTATCTCGAACGACTGGATGTATGACACTAGTATTTTAGCAGAATATTTCAATAGAGATCACTAAACTTACATGTCTGCTGGTATTTCCAGCTCATCAGCGTGTTTTCCGTAATGTAGAGAGATCATGTGCAAATGGTTGGCAGGTTGAGATTATTAAGAAAACACTGGGCAGAAAATGTATTGATTTAAAAGAAAAGCTCTGATTTAAACTCATAACATCTGGCAACCGCAACCATATAAGCTTCTGGAGGCTCATTACCGATGCGAGATAATGCAAATGCCAAATTAAAATGAAACATATTTAGGATTGATGAATATCACAGATGATTATGCTTAATAAATCGAGAGGCAGAAATCGTGATCATAATTCAAATACGGTTTATCGTGCAGCTCTAGTTCAATTTGAAGCACAATAAGACACGAAAAACGGTCAGAACAGTGTGTGAGCAAAATCAATAAAAGTTTAAACTGATCATTCTTTTAAATCGCATGCCAATAATAAACTTGGCGGTTTAGCGTGATACTAATGATCTCTGTGATGGCAGAGACATTTTAATAATTCATGATCTAATATAGTCATATCATATGTTGCTAGTTAGTTAGTGCTGAACACTAGATGGCGCGCGTGTTGATTTAGCACGAGTGTAACCGCACTGATTTCAGGTGTTTCTCAGTCCAGTGAGTCGCTGTGTGTCTGTCGTCAGTAGGGCTGTCAAAAAATATTGAATTTCGAATATTCATCGAATTTAAAATAAAAATCCACATTCGAATGCAAAAACGTTGCATTTGAATATTAGGTGTGCTTTAAGGAGGCACACTTTGTATTAAACTATGCATACATACATGATGCTGTTTTGTTTATAGTTGTTTAAGCAACTTAATTAATTATAATTGGTTTATAACATTATTTTAAACATTATGCACTTTTTTCGCAGATAGTCATGTTATCTTATGCTTTGAATAAACGTGCATTAGTAATATTTTGCTCGATGCGCCCTCTTGTGGCCTCAGGAGAGAAGACAAAAGCTTTTCTTCACCCTAACTGAAATTATGCATTTTTAATTCGAATTTTGATAATATTTAAGTACAAAATTTGAATGTAGTTTTTCAGCCATTTTGACAGCCCTAGTCGTCAGTGCAGCGTTTCTCAGCGTGTGTGTGTGTGTGTGTGTGTGTGTGTGTGTGTGTGTGTGTGTTTAGCGGTGATCCAGACATTCAGGGATTTGGTGTGGTTCTGTCCTCAGAGTACAGCCGCTGTGTGTCAGACCGTGGAGGCCTGTGTTGACAGTCCTCAAGATAGTGAGGTGAGATGATTCACCCGCATTTTACTTTAACCATCTACAACAAGCAAGCTATGTTTGGCACTTTTTGATGCTTTTTCTTCACAATCCCATTAAACTCATCCTTTACAATATGGAAAAAATATGTTAGTTTTGTAAAGAAATGCATGCATTGGCAATTTATAATTATCTACAAAAATAATTTCAAGCATTTCAGCATACGTCTTGCAATTGAAAAGGTAATGAGAAACATAAAGTCAGTTGGGTCCAAACTTATCAAACTGGTTGATTCCAGGTCACCATAAGATACAGGCGACACTAAAAACTTATTCTGGGGGAAAAGGGCCTGTTGTTTCATATACTACCAAATGTTTGGGATCAGTAATATACACTACCATTCAAACGTTTTAGATCGGTGAGTTTTTTAAGTCTCTTCTGCTCACCATGGCTGCATTTATTTGATCCAAAATACAGCAAAAATAGTAATATTGTGAAACTATTTTACAAATCCGTGTCACATGATCCTTCAGAAATCATTCTAATATGCTGATTTGGTGCTCAAGAAACATTTCTGATTATTATCAATGTTGATTTTTTTTTTCAGAATTCCTTCTTTGATGAAAGTTCAAAGGAAATGCATTTATCTGAAATAGAATTTCATCAAAAATAAATCCTGCTCATCAAAAAATCCTGAAATGAATGTATCACAGTTTCCACAAAACTATTCAGCAGCACAACTGTTTTCAAGATTGATGATAATAATAAATGTTTCTGGAGCAGCAAATCAGCATATTAGAATGATTTCTGGAGGATCATGTGACACTGAAGACTGGAGTAATGATGCTGACAGTTCAGCTTTGATCACAGCAATAAATTACATTTTACAATATATTCACATAGAAAACAGTTCTTTTAAATTGTAATAATATTTCACAATATAATAAAA
>NW_015536480.1:1306229-1311144 GCF_001515605.1 Sinocyclocheilus anshuiensis
AACATTATTTTAAACATTATGCACTTTGAATAAATGTGCATTAGTAATATTTTACTCGATGCGCCCTCTTGTGGCCTCAGGAGAGAAGACAAAAGCTTTTCTTCACCCTAACTGAAATTATGCATTTTTAATTCGAATTTTGATAATATTTAAGTACAAAATTTGAATGTAGTTTTTCAGCCATTTTGACAGCCCTAGTCGTCAGTGCAGCGTTTCTCAGCGTGTGTGTGTGTGTGTGTGTGTGTGTGTGTGTGTGTGTGTGTGTTTAGCGCCGCATGTTTCTCGTGTGGACGCTCTCGTCTCTCGTACTCTCCTGCACCGAACTGCTAATTACAGCGAGGGAGAGGGAGGATCCGTAACTGTGCGCTTGTTATTTAATCCAGACCTGTTAACATGTCGCCGTTTGTTTGGCTCTCCTTAATTACCCAGCAGTCATTTCACACTCGTTCCTCTGTCTCTGCTGATGAGAAGGTGTTTGGACAGAAATACTGTGACCTGCTGTCAGACGAGTCGTTTAAATGTGCTTTTTTGTGTGCGAGTGTGTTCAGAGTGTTTTGCTGCATTTCTCATAACACATGCATGAGATTCTGGAACTTCTACTCAGATGTGACATGCTCGCGCTGAGTGCTGGTGTGACGATCTCACTCTTTCACGCTCTAATGCTAGTGAAGCACATTGGTGCATGAGTCCACACTGCGTGATCAACAGGCCGTTCACAGATGAAGGTTTACTGTGTTCATGCGTTCTGAAGGGTTTTTGGCAAAGCGCAGGCGAGATTTATGCCCAGCTCCTCACGGGAGGAGAAAAACACCCCTTCTTGTTTTCTATGCAGGAACATGTTCATTAGTCTTTTGTATTGTATGGTGCGTTTTTGTTTTTGCAAAATCATAAATCTTTATACAATTAGAGAAGATCCACTTGGCTGTGCAAGTTTCCCTCAAGATTAATACGAGCAGCTCTGCTGCGCAGCACAAAATAAAAGACGCCTCCTGACAAAATAAATTGCAGGCAAATGTCGTTCATCTTCAGAATCGATCAAACTCTGCAGGTTTATTGTTCTCGTGTGCAGTTCAGACAGAAGGAAGCGTTGGCTCTGTTGGGCCGCAGACTGAAGAGGCTCTGGAGCTGGTTTTGATGTGAATGCGGTGTGATGATGTTCATATGAAACGAGTAAACGTGAAATATTGATGAAGGAGCAAGAGCAGCGGTTCAGTATAAACTCACTGTATCTTCATTATTATTATGATGTCTGTGTGTCTGTATATTTGAGTTTTTCTGGTCGGAAATACACAGGTAATGATGTTGAACCTGCAGCGGCGAAATATGAATATTACTGTTTAGTTCAAAATATTCACCAATATGTGCTTGCAGCAGAAGTATCCCTAGTCTATGAGTGAACGTAAGAACATAAACTCACGGAGGATTGAGACGTCTTTAATACGTCACTGGATGACTGGACGTCACTCACTGTCACGTTTGTCTGTTTCCATGGTAACAGCACTTTCTCTGATTGGTGGATCTCTCTTCAGGATTATGGGTAGTGTTGTTATGAACTGATTTTAATATGTGAACTAGCTACTAGGACTAGCATTGCTTTGTTGGTTCAGTATTGTTGGTGAATGTTGTCATGTGAGCATGAGTGACTGCAATCCTGTAGTGTGTGTGTGACAGAGAGAGAGAGAGTGCGTGTGTGTTTTATAATGCATTAGAGTGACTCTTGCAGTCATTACCGGCTTCAGCACAACAACAACAGTAACATGTAATTATCTTCATTTCCTTCCCTGTGATCAGAGACTTCAGATGTGTGTGTGTGTGTTTGTGTGTGTGTGTGTGTGTGTGTGTGTGTGTGTGTGTGTGTGTATGTATGTGTGTGTATGTCAATGTGTGTTAATATCTTGCCACTTGACCTCTGCCCTTCCATTAGTATCACTGACTGGTAAATTGCAGTAACAGACTGTTTTCTAAAGGAAGCAGCTCTTTTCATTTGTGTTTATATTGGGTCATGGAAATATTTTTAGCAGACTGAGATATTTACCAGCTTAAAATTCTTCTTTGGCCTATTTCATCTCTGGAGGAAGATTGCGCAGATTTTGAGGTTTCAGCTGGTCTTCGGCTCAGGATCAGACAGTTTTTCAGGCGCCTCTGGCTTACTGTTTTAAATGAACTATAATTCATGAACACTATAATAATGTAATTCATGTCTGTTAGTTCAGTTTAAGGTCAGGCAAAGTTTAGTTTGCTCTAATTCAGAATTATAAAGGTTCAAAACACATTTTGTAATTATTTATTTCCCCCCTGAGGTCCACTTGATTATTAAAATGTGTTATGGTGCCTTAAAGGCTTTGTCTAAATTATTTCTGTTATATTTGGCTAATCTGTGTAGCTGCTGAATAGGTTTACTACACAGTGTTGATAGGCAAAACTGGACATCCCTATATTAATGTGATTCTGTTGTGATGTCATAATCAGAAAGATTAGTTTAGTTTCAGTAAGTATTCTTTTTGTACTGGTGAAATTTTGTGGTTTTGTATTTTGAGTTGTGAATTTTATTTTTCTAAACATCGAGGAAAATTTGATTATTCATGGTAACAGCCTTTAATGAATGTGCTTTATTAATTAGCCCTAATCAAGGAAGGTCAATATCATTAATATTAAAAATGTCAGTTTTGTGAGTAACATTAGTAATGTCATATATTACTTTCAGTAATGTAATTTGTACTAATTTGTACTGTCTAATATTAGAAATATCAGTAATATTAGTAATTTATAATATTAGTTATGTCAGTCATAAGGTCTGTAATATTAGTAATTTCAGTAATATTAGTAATTTCAGTAGTATTTAGTGTTGTCACGGTACCAAAATTTCAGTATTCGGTACCGATACCAGTGAAAATCCACGGTTCTCGGTACCAATTTCGGTACCAAAGCAAAACACAAAAACATGCTAATTGAACAACATTTTTAATAAGGTCTGTAATATTAGTAATTTCAGTAATATTAATAATGTCTGTAGTATTAGTAATTTTAGTAACATTAGTAATTTCAGTAGTATTAATAATGTCTGTAGTATTAGTAATGTCAGTAATATTAGTCATTTCAGTAGTATTAATAATGTCTGTAGTATTAGTAATATTAGTAATTTCAGTAGTATTAATAATGTCTAATATTAGTAAAGTCAGTAATATTAGTAATTTCAGTAGTATTAATAATATCTAATATTAGTAATTTCAGTAATATTAGTAATTTATAATATTAGTAATGTCAGTCATAAGGTCTGTAATATTAGTAATTTCAGTAATATTAATAATGTCTGTAGTATTAGTAATTTTAGTAACATTAGTCATTTCAGTAGTATTAATAATGTCTGTAGTATTAGTAATATTAGTAATTTCAGTAGTATTAATAATGTCTGTAGTTTTAGTAATTTCAGTAATATTAGTAATTTCAGTAGTATTAATAATGTCTAATATTAGTAAAGTCAGTAATATTAGTAATTTATAATATTAGTATTGTCAGTCATAAGGTCTGTAATATTAGTAATTTCAGTAATAATAATGTCTGTAGTATTAGTAATGTCAGTAATATTAGTAATTTCAGTAGTATTAATAATTTCTGTAGTATTAGGAGTGTCGGTAATATTAGTAATTTCAGTAATATTAATAATGTCTGTAGTATTGGTAATTTCAGTAATATTAGTAATTTCAGTAGTATTAATAATGTCTGTAGTATTAGTAATTTTAGTAATATTAGTAATTTATAATATTAGTAATGTCAGTCATAAGGTCTGTAATATTAGTAATTTCAGTAGTATTAATAATGTCTGTAGTATTAGTAATTTTAGTAATATTAGTAATTTATAATATTAGTAATGTCAGTCATAAGGTCTGTAATATTAGTAATTTCAGTAGTATTAATCATGTCTGTAGTATTAGTAATTTCAGTAGTATTAATAATTTCAGTAGTATTAATAATGTCTAATGTCTAATATTAGTAAAGTCAGTAATATTCGTAATTTCAGGAGTATTAATAATGTCTAATATTAGTAATTTCAGTAATATTAATAATTTATAATATTTGCAATGTCAGTCATAAGGTCTGTAATATTAGTAATTTCAGTAGTATTAATAATGTCTAATATTAGTATTGTCAGTAATATTAGTAATTTACATTTCATTTATTCATTTAGCAGACGCTTTTATCCAAAGCGACTTACAATTGGGGAATACATCAAGCGATTCATCTTAAAGAGGCAAATAGACACAGGAAGTGCTCGTCATACAAAGTTTCAAGCATTTTTCAAATAAGTACAAGCTAGACAGAGAAAAATGAAAGAAACTAGAAAAATTTTTTTTTTTTTTTTTAGTGACGAAAGAGATGAGTTTTCAGCTGTCGCTTGAAAAATGTCAGGGAATCAGCATTCCGGACAGGGGTTGGAAGATCATTCCAACGGTAAACGAGAATGTTCTGGAAAGTGATTTTGTGCCTCTTTGTGATGGTACCATGAGGCGTCGCTCACTAGCGGGTCTCAGACTTCTGGAGGGGATGTAGATTCGTAAAGCCCTAAGACAGGCAAAAATGGCTTCCAAATCTTCTATACTTATCTTGCTGGATCTGTCCCCTGCTTTTGATACGGTTAACTACCAGAGTCTCCTGTCAACTCTATTGGAAAATGGCATCTCAGGAACCGCACGCCAGTGGTTTGAGTCTTATGTCTCAGATAGAGGTATCTTGGAGAGGTGAGGTGTCCAAGCTACTGGGGTGCCTCAGGGCTCAGTTCTTGGACCACTTCTCTTCTCTGTCCTTCAACAAACCCATCACTTTATCAAAATGTCACCATCCAGTTCGCACATCAACCATAACTCCTTCAAAAACAGCTAGAAACCTTGGAGTTGTGATTGATGATAAGCTGAATTTC
>NW_015536480.1:1311410-1320097 GCF_001515605.1 Sinocyclocheilus anshuiensis
TCCAGGCTGGACTATTGCAATGCTCTCTTGGCAGGTCTTCCAGCCACTTCTATCAAACCTCTACAATTAATCCAAAATGCCGCTGCAAGATTAATCTTTAATGAGCCGAAAAGAACGAACGTCACACCTCTGTTCATCAATTTGCACTGGCTACCAGTAGCTACAAAACCACTCTGCACCCATTTACCTAAATTCATTACTTCAGACTTTATGTGCCCTCTAGAAGCTTGCGTTCTGCAAGTGAACGACGCATTATTGTTCATCCCAAAGAGGCACAAAATCACTTTCACAGACTGACTGACAGTAGCGCAGTCTCAGTTGAATGGTCACTCCTGAAGCCTAACTGGTTAGGATCCAGTTGGTTGTTCTATGTAAGAAATAATGATACCTGGTTAAGAACAACTCATTCTAGTGTTTTTGCTATGAAAGTAAGGAGAGAGACAGGTCTGTAGCTATCTGTAAGTTAAGTGTTTAATGTAGGTTTTTTGAGCAGTGGGGTTGCCCGAGCCTGCTTGAATGCAGTGGGGAAAGTGCCTGTGAGAAGTGATGTGTTGATGATGTGTGTGAGTGCTGGTAAGAGTGTAGGAGAGATTGCTTGGAGAAGGTGTGAGGGGATTGGGTCTTGAGGGCGTGTTGTAGGATTGGCTGGAGAGGAGAAGTTTTGATACTTCTGCCTCAGTGAGGGGACAGAAGGAGAAGATGGGAGTTTTAGCAGTGGGTGTGGATGGTTTGAGGTCCTGTGTGTGGGGCTGAGAATTGACAGTGGTGGGAGGTGGTGGAGGGGGACAGAGTAGAGAATTGAATGTTCAGTAGTATTAATAATGTCTAATATAGTAATTTCAGTGATATTAGTAATTTATTTTAATTTATAGTATTTGTAATATCAGTCATAAGGTCTGTAATATTAGTAATTTCAGTAGTATTAATAATGTCTGTAGTATTAGTAATGTCAGTAATATTAGTAATTTCAGTAGTATTAATAATGTCTAATATTAGTAATGTCAGTAATATTAATAATGTCCAATATTAGTAAAGTCTGTAATATTAGTCATTTCAGTAGTATTAATAAGGTCTAATATTAGTAATGTCAGTAATATTAGTAATTTATAATATTTGTAATGTCAGTCATAAGGTCAGTAATATTAGTCATTTCAGTAGTATTAATAATGTCTGTAGTATTAGTAATGTCAGTAATATTAGTAATTTCAGTAGTATTAATAATGTCTGTAGTATTAGTAATGTCAGTAATATTAGTAATTTCAGTAATTTGAGTAATTCAGTAGTATTAGTAATTTCAGTAGTATTAATACTGTCTAATATTTGTAATGTCAGTCATAAGGTCAGTAATATTAGTCATTTCAGTAGTATTAATACTGTCTAATATTAGTAATGTCAGTCATAAGGTCAGTAATCAACACTCCTCAGCGCTGAAAGTGAACACTTGATGGTGATTGGCTGATTTTTTTTACCAACGGAGGCACGAGAGCTCAGCTCTCCTCCGGCCTCCCCCTACCCTTCTCTATCACCTAGCGGTTGTAATTACATCAGCAGATTCGGCACATTCGCGATAGAAAAGCGGCGCTTTCACGTTATGGTATTACAACTGTGAAATTACAAACAAAAAATACACATTCTGAGACATGAACTGAAATGAATTGTGAATTTTATTAACATTAAATCGTCCTCCTCCTATTTTCACCTCAAAATTATGGGGAAGCTGTGCCTCCCCTGACGAGCCGCCACTGGTATTAGTAATGTCAGTAATATTAGTAATTTCAGTAGTATTAATAATGTCTGTAGTATTAGGAACAGGGACGTGCACATACATTTTGAGTGGGCAGGGGCTCACGTGGAAAAAAGGGCACTTCTCATATTTATTTATTTTTTTTTTCTAATCAAAGCGTTAAATATATTAGGGGTGTGCGATATTGACAAAAAATATATCTCAATATTTTCTGGGATTTTATTGATTAATTAGATGATATTTTGCTGAGTGTGTTATTGTTCTGATATCTTAAGGGCTGCCGTGGACAGCTGACTCCTAAAATGTTTGATATTCTTCATATTCTGTGTGGTGATCAGTTCACAGAAAAGTGGAGAAGGGTCTGGCTGCAGCCTGGCGCTTGCACTCTCAGACTTGCATTCTCAGACTTGCACTCTCAGACACTTGCACACACACTGTTTAATGCAGGACATGAATGTATTTAACCTGCAGTTACAAATGCATTCATACTGTTTTGATATTTTAAACATAAAACGTTGAATGCTGAATACTGAAAAACAAAAAAAAAAATGAAAAGATACTTTTAATAGTGAACTTAAAACCACCAGTAGGTGGCAGCAAGTCACCGTTAATGAGTGAGTCTTTGCGGCTGAACCGAATAATTTAAACGGTTGATTCATTCAGGAACGAAACACTGTCATGTTGCTCAGAGAGCAAATTGGAATTATATTTGTTGGTGAAATAGAGCAAAAACAGTCAATATTGTGTCTAAAACGTAAGTATCTTAATATTCAATTCTTGTTTATTGGACTGCTGTATAAAATCAATATCACATTTGTAATCATGCTGCTTTTTGGTGGAAAAAAACAGTCTTCGTGCGATACTTATTAACTATATGAAATTATATAAATATATAAATTTCTGCCCCCATATCTTGAATTTTGTGATCATTCTAAATGCATTTTAATAAACTGAATCATGCAGTTAACTGAATCATGTAGCTCTCATGAGTCATGGATGTTAGCAAGACAAATTAACTATAATTGCCTTTTGTCTTTTGGGTAATTAGCTGTAAATTCGAGGCACAGGTAGCTTTTAGTCTTTTGTTCATCACCACTCACCTCCACACCAAGACAAACACAACTGTAAAGGGAGGGAGGGCTTCACTTCTGCGGCTCTCTGTGTGATGCACATGTGCTGATCAATGTGTGCTACACTGCTGTGCTGCGGAGACGCGGAGGGGCGTCGGAACTCGACAGTCTCAACATTTCCCGACCCGACCCGATATTTTGATTTTTTATTAGTTTGTATATATATATTCATTTATAAAAAAAATAAATAAAAAAAAACTCCCCAGGAAAACAAGGACTCTTTCTCTCGAGGAAGAAAAATGGCAGGTGCTCAAGCCCCCTTTGATGTCTATGTGTGCACGTGCCTGATTAGGAATGTCAGTAATATTAGTAATTTCAGTAGTATTAATAATGTCTGTAGTATTAGGAATGTCAGTGTTAGTAAAGTGTTTTTTGTCGAGGGTCTGGCAGCTGTTTCTGTATGAACGTCATGATGATTTTCACTCATGAGGCTTTTATGAACTAATATTAACATCATAAACTGCAGTATAATGAGCAGCTGCTGAAGGTGTTTTCAGGTGTGAGAGCGACTCTGGTCAGGAATTATGGGCCAGAAAACCCTGAAATGATGCCGTGTGTGTGGTTTATGAGTCTGCTCTTGTCGGGCTGGAGAAACATGTATTTCTGTTAGAGATATTTTTGTCAGTCCTGCTGCAACTACAATTCCAATTTCATGCATGTTAGAGAGAAAGACAGAGGAGAGAGAGAGAGAGAGAGAGAGAGAGTGTTTTTAAAAAGGCAACAGTGATTGGTTAAGGAGAAAGCAGAGAGAGACAGAGCGAGAGAATGAAGTGCAGAAGCACTGCTGTGAGAAACAGAGTCAATCTGCCACCTAGTGAACATCATTTATCAGACACTGACAACAAGTCTGTCCATTTACAAACCTACAGACAGACAGAGAGCACTTCATCTCATCCAGAGGAGCTCCGAGATTGCGTACTGGCCTCTTGTTCAACATGTTTTAGCATTTTATTTTTTCCCAGCAGTCATATTATGTAATGCCAGTCCGGGTTGCCATGAATTTCATTTTCCATGATCATTTCCACCTCTCTGCTGTTATTTAGCACTTTACCTTTAAGAGTTCTCTATGTAAATGATCTCAATTATGATCAGCTGACTTCTTGACTTGTGTAATAGTTTCATTCCCTGCTCTGTGCAAATTGCAGTCAGTATTAATTTTGTGGGTGTGTTTGAGCCTGATTTGCATAATTCCTTTATTGCACTCCTGGGGCGGTGCTTACGTCAGAAGGGGCGGAGTCTGGGATTAGAGAGGATGTCATTAGAGATCAGATTGACAGCGGCTGAGCGAATGTTCACAGATGAAGATGTGATGAACGCTGTGGTGTAGAATAGTGTGTGGGGTGGAGACTGGGGTGGAGTTTAGTGCTGAAGGGGCGGGGCCTGGGATTACGGAGGACTATATCAGAGATTAGAATGACAGAGATTAGAACGAGTGAGTGCTGACAGACAGATGAATGCTCGAGGAGCTCTGTGGTGTAGATGAGTGTCTGGGTGGGGTTTGAGTCATTAGGGGCGGGGTCTGATCAGAGTGAGTGCTGACAGACAGATGAATGCGCGAGGAGCTCTGTGGTGTAGATGAGTGTCTGGGTGGTGTTTGAGTCATTAGGGGCGGGGTCTGATCAGAGTGAGTGTTGACAGACAGATGAATGCGTATGAGCGCTGCTGGAGGCAGATGTGCTGCAGATGAGTCTCTGTTTCTCTCCACTGATTTATTGCAGGTTTGTGTTGCTGAAGCTGCAGATCTGAGTTCACGTTAGTCTGGATCTCAGAGTAAATCAAGAAAATGACAAAGCGCTTCATTAAATGGTGCATGGGTTTGATAAATATGTGGGATTGTGTGTGCATTGATAGACATGTGCAGGAATAATGGACGAGTGTGTCTGCGGCTCATAACAGATGATGTGTGTGTGATATTTCCACACGTGTTTGGCTTTATTGAAGCTCTGCAGCGTCCGCATTAAACACCACAGAGTTTATTATGAGTGTGTGTGTGTTATGAGATCAAGCGGATGTTTATGAGCGACACTCTGATGTGTGTGTATCTGTATTAGCATGAACACAAATCTCCCAGCATCCCTCAGTGTTTCCCGCTCATATCGTTCTGCTCGGTTTTTCTCTCTCAGTTCCTCCAGTCATCTATAAAGTTTCGGACGACATCACTGTGAACGAGGGCAGTAACGTGACGTTGACGTGTTTGGCCAGTGGGAGGCCAGATCCCTCCATCACCTGGAGACTGCTCAACCCGTCAGGTGAGAGACAGCCAATCAGCTGCTGGAAATTCTCCTATTAAACCCTGTGTGCTGCAGATCATGTGTGTTGTTGCAACCACATCACATAAACTACAACACCCCAGCAGGCGCCTGATTGTGAGGGTTCTGTCAGTCTGAAGTGATCGTGGGTTCAGTGTCCGCATGTCCTTCAGACTCACAGAAGAACCTTCAAACGCTCTGACCTGGATTCTGTCAGCATGTTCTTCACTAGAGGTCGGAGACAGAGGCCTTTTAACAGCTGGAACATTAATCAAGTGTTATCAGTGTTTGCTGTAACATTAAACCAGCTCTAAACCAGCACTGAGCGGCTCAATTAGCCTTTTTCACAAAAATCGGAAATTACGTCAGCGCAGGGTAAAGTTAGTTCCATTACAGGTCTGCGCCTATTATATTAGTATGCCCTTTTCTCAAATAATGCTTCTTACCTTTTCTGTTTTGTCTGTTTTCCAAGTTGTTGTTATATAATCTACAAAGAAATAACATTTTACTTGTTAGTAACTTATAAGGCCACTCAGACCGCTGAATCGTGAGATAATGCGCTCAATATAGCATCCCTTTTTATATAGTCTTTGATCTCCGGTACAACTGAGTCTGGTTGAAGCATATTAAACTCAACACAATAACGTAATCTGATACAATAGGAATAAAGTCATGAATCCGAGTCATCTCTTGTTTATTATTTATTTCCCAGGGCACATTATACAACGTACATTTAAACCATCACGTTAATAATGCAAAGGAGAGCAAGTAGAACATACAATATTACATTAATAATAATAATTAGCGAAAAAAAATTAACGTGGCGAGTCATAATTCACAGCCAGCACCAAACGGACAGAACGGCAAAACTAACTGAATTATAATTGACACCATTTAGATTTAAACAAACTTGTATTTGTGATGACCCGAGCTGACCAAACAGTTAATTGTGAAATGTTTGCGCTTTGTAGAGTAAAGTACCGGCAGTTCAAGCATTTTCACAATCTCTAATTTGTATAAAAAGACTTTGATTCTCGAACTCATTCTTGTTAAGTACGGCCGCAATTGTCACCGGAAAAACTTTTACCCTGCAAGCGCCAATCCGGAAGCCAGAAACACGGAAGTGTGAAAAAGGCTAATTGGAGGAGACGTCATGCGTCATGTGACTGTGAACGAGTCGCTTCAGTTGTGTTGAAAACACGTCCAGCTCATGTTAATTCTCTCGGTTAGTCAGAGACTTCAGATTCGTGTTCAGTTTAATCAAACCAGAGAAAAGACATCGGCAGAAGTTCCTCCACCTCAGCAGCACCATCTAGACACTTTACAGCTCAAATCACTCATATATACACTGACGAGTTCATGTTAGAGATGAACACAAACACAAGCTGCTCATGTCTGCTGTTCACTGACACACACACACACTCAACCCAGACACTCTCTCTCTCTCTCTCTCTCTCTCTCACACACACACACAGTTTCTCTGGCTATCTTAGTGAGGGCATTGCATAGACTTCCACTGATTTTCTATCTACTTACCCATTATCTGCAGAACACTAGATTTACATCACAACATCTTCAGCAGATTTATAAGCCTTTTTCACTAGTGAGGAGCAGGAAAATGTCTCTCTAGTGTGTTCGTAAAGTGTTTCACAATATAAGTGCGGAAATTTGATCCACACAAGTGTAGTCAAAATAAGTACACAAACACTCACTCACACACACACACTCACACACACACACACACACACACACACACACACACACACACACACACACACACACACAGCGCATGTGTTACTGTACGTGTGATTATTGTGTTTTTACACATAGGTTGTTTGTAAGATTTCCTTTGTGTCAGACGTCAGATCTCATCTCTTCTATGTTCATCCTGCTCATTAACTGATCATTATCTGCTCATTAACGCTGCGCAAGGAAGAACGAGTATTAAAGGATGCATTTAAGCAATCAGATCACAGGTGTGTGTGTGTGTGTGTGTGTGTGTGTACATTATGTGTATTGTGTGTGTGTGTGTGTGTGTGATCTTTCGGTTCTGCTGAACTTTGCCAATTTCGTGGTTTTACATAAATTAGTATTCACTTAATAAATGCATTGTGCCTCACTGTGGTAAATGATGCTCATGAATAAAACATGAATATGCAAATGCCCCCCTCCACTCACTTGTGTTCTGAATCGCTTTTCAACTGATGAAAAGCTGACCAGATCTGTGTGTGTGTGTGTGTGTGTGTGTGTGTGAGATATTGATTTAATTAATGGTGAACATGATCAGATCACTGAAGCTCCTGGCGTTCTGATGTTCTGAATCTGTTGCTCATGTTCTGTATCATCAGCTCAATCTCAGCAGCTGTTATGTTTTATTAGTGTGATTCTGTTTGATCAGATCTGGTTTGTTGATGTTGCTGGAATATTATGATATTTTATTATATATGATGTTAGTGTTGAGGTTACTGATGTGATGCATGTGTTTGAACAGCATTACATGCGCCCTCTGCTGGACGACGATGATGATGATGATGTGTGTGTTTGTGTGTGTGTTTCTCAGCCGAGGCTCTGGATGTGGGCGAGTATCTGGAGATCTCTGGGATCATTCGATCTCAGGCCGGACGTTACGAGTGTAAAGCGAGCAATGACGTCTCCACTCCTGATGTAAAATATGTCAGCGTGGTGGTTAACTGTGAGTAGATGTTTGAGATCAGACCGAGTTTCTCATCCTGTGTGTGTTAGATCAGACTGTGTGTGAGAGATCAGACTGTGTGTGTGAGATCAGACTGTGTGTGAGATCAGACTGTGTGTGTGAGATCAGACTGTGTTAGATCAGACTGACATGTGTGAGATCAGACTGTGTGAGATCAGACTGACTGTGTGTTAGATCAGACTGACATGTGTGAGATCAGACTGTGTGTGAGATCAGACTGTGTGTGTGAGATCAGACTGTGTTAGATCAGACTGACATGTGTGAGATCAGACTGTGTGAGATCAGACTGTGTGAGATTAGACTGTGTGTTAGATCAGACTGTGTGTGAGATCAGACTGACGTGTGTTAGATCAGACTGTGTGTTAGATCAGACTGTGAGAGATCAGACTGTGTGTGAGATCAGACTGACGTGTGTTAGATCAGACTGTGTGTGTGAGATCAGACTGTGTGAGATCAGACTGTGTGTGTGAGATCAGACTGTGTGTGAGATCAGACTGACGTGTGTTAGATCAGACTGTGTTAGATCAGACTGTGTGAGATCTGACTGTTAGATCAGACTGACATGTGTGAGTTCAGACTGTGTGTGAGAGATCAGACTGTGTGTGAGATCAGACTGTGTGAGAGATCAGACTGACATGTGTTAGCTCAGACTGTGTGTGTGAGATCAGACTGTGTGTGAGATCAGACTGTGTGTGTTAGATCAGACTGACATGTGTGAGATCAGACTGTGTGAGAGATCAGACTGTGTGAGATCAGACTGTGTGTGAGATCAGACTGTGTGAGAGATCAGACTGACATGTGTTAGCTCAGACTGTGTGTGTGAGATCAGACTGTGTGTGAGGTCAGACTGT
>NW_015536480.1:1323814-1347583 GCF_001515605.1 Sinocyclocheilus anshuiensis
AGATCAGACTGTGTGAGAGATCAGACTGTGTGAGATCAGACTGTGTGTGAGATCAGACTGTGTGAGAGATCAGACTGTGTGAGATCAGACTGTGTGTGAGATCAGACTGTGTGAGAGATCAGACTGTGTGAGATCAGACTGTGTGTGAGATCAGACTGACATGTGTTAGCTCAGACTGTGTGTGAGATCAGACTGACATGTGTTAGCTCAGACTGTGTGTGTTAGATCAGACTGACATGTGTGAGATCAGACTGTGTGTGAGATCAGACTGACATGTGTTAGCTCAGACTGTGTGTGAGATCAGACTGACATGTGTTAGCTCAGACTGTGTGTGTGAGATCAGACTATGTGAGAGATCAGACTGTGTGAGATCAGACTGTGTGTTAGATCAGACTGACATGTGTTAGCTCAGACTGTGTGTGAGATCAGACTGTGTGTGAGATCAGACTGTGTGATAGATCAGACTGTGTGTGAGATCAGACTGTGTGTGTTAGATCAGACTGACATGTGTTAGCTCAGACTGTGTGTGTTAGATCAGACTGTGTGAGAGATCAGACTGTGTGAGATAAGACTGTGTGTGTTAGATCAGACTGACGTGTGAGATCAGACTGTGTGTGTGAGATCAGACTGACGTGTGAGATCAGACTGTGTGTGAGATCAGACTGTGTGTGTTAGATCAGACTGACATGTGTTAGATCAGACTGTGTGTGTCTCCACAGCCCCGCCGTACATTAAAGAGGTGCGGAGCTCCGAGACGCCGGTGGGACAGACTGGAGTCCTGCACTGTGAGGCGTCTGCGGTTCCTCAGCCTGAGTTTGAGTGGTACAGAGACGAGCGCAGGTCAGTCACCCAGAGAACACAGATTATTCCCAGAACATTCCCAAAACATGCACGATAGAATGCAAATAGAATGTAATACAAATAGAATGTTCTTTTTGGTTTGCAGATCATTCCCCTAACTTTTAGCTAACATTCTGCTAACATTTCTCTAACCTCTGTTCTCAATATCATTTCCTCTGCGGTACGTCAGTAATCATGCAGCCCATACAGCAAAAAATATATATTTTCTAATGTTTTTTTAAATATATTTCAATATATTTTTTTAAATATATTTTAAATATATAAATATAGTTTTGAAGCATTTAAAAATATATTTTGCCCTCCATATATTTTAGTCCAAGAAAATACATTCACATTTCACATTTGAAGAAAAATCCAGTAACTTTATTTTTTTACACAAACACATTTGAATGTGTTGTCAGTGATGTGTGTGTGTGTGTTTATCAGACTGTCCAGCTCTCAGAGCGTCAGTATTCAGATCAGCGGCTCTCGCACGCTGCTGGTGGTCGCTAACGTCACAGAGAACGATTACGGAAACTACACGTGTGTCGCCACCAACAGACTGGGAATCCACAACGCCAGCGTGTTCCTCTACAGTGAGACACACACACTCACACACACGCACTCACACACACGCACACACACTCTCAAACACACACTCACATACACACGCACGGATGTAGTTCAGCATGTTGACTAGCAGATGGCGCAGTTTACCAACATGTACAGCTAACCGACTCCCTCTCTCTCTCTCTCTATCTCTCTCTCTCTCTCTCTCTCTGTCTCTCTCTCTCTTTTTCTCTCTCTCTCTCAGAACCTGGCACTGGGCGGGACATCAACGCCTCAGGCTGCGTCTGTCAATCATTCTGGCTCCTCCTCCTGTCTGTTCTCTCGGCTCTTCTGAAGTGTTAATGTTCATCGCAGACGCTCTGAACGCGATCGATCGTCTCAGACTGTTTCCATCCGTCCATCCACGCTCACCGTTACGCCCCGGCAGGACGACCGTCTTATTATCAGGAAAAAATATGACATGGAGAAAAGAAAGAAGGTGCTCTTTTTAAGACAAGAATATTGCCATTTAACCGGTTCAAGCACTTAATTCCAGTGACGCCCGTCTGTCCGACAGTCTGAGTGCATGTGTGTGATTTACCACAGAAACCCAGAGCGAAATCATCTAGAAAAATGGTTAATTTCATTGTGTTTTCCCATAATACCCTGCAGCCTGTTCCGGAATCTGCCTAATGTACACTAATGAAGGAGCGCTAGAATCACGTAAGGTCATTTAGATGTGGTTTAGGACTAATGACTAGCAGAAGGGACTGAAACACACAGTATTTTCTGCTGAATCTTCAGGCTGCTGCTACGTCGTTCATGAAGATTCTCTGAGATCAGAACAATCATGCGATGTTCGAGACACTCACAGCCGTCAGTGTTTGTGATGATCGATCAGAGAATCTGTTCACAGAGGCAGAACAGACCCGCCCCCGTAAACCCCTCCCACATGTGTAGCCCCACCCACTTAATAATAAACCCCTCCCACATGTGTAGACCCACACACGTAATCCTAAACCCCTCCCACATGTGTAGCCCCACCCACGTAATCCTAAACCCCTCCCACATGTGTAGCCCCACCCACGTAATACTAAACCCCTCCCACACCAGGCGGATCTGCAGGTGTTTCTTCAGGGTTCCTGTGAAAACCTGGATTATTGTGAAAAACAATTCTTCTGGAGGGAAACCTGTAGAATGCTGTGAAATGATTTTTACCGTGTTAAAGCGTGTGAGATTAGTCCAAATACACGCGTGACCCTTGTGTCCAGACCCTCGTCTTCTGCGTGTCTGTGAAATCGTATGAACTCTGAATTGTACGACACCAATGAATGCTTCGCTTCGATCCGCTGCTCATCCCGTCGCGTCCGTCGTCTGTAAATATTCTTTTGAATCGAATGTCCTCACATGGAAACGAAACAAATCTTCGGTTCAGGTCTCTTCATAAGTAGTTAGTTATCTGCGGTGGCGCTTTGATGCTTCCTGTAACAAACTGAAATTAGATACTAAACAAAAGATTTTTAATACAAATATTTAAATATCTCGTTCTAAAACTATATTTACCTTTGTAGCGCTGCACTACTATTCTTATTTATAGAGACTGATTTCTGTTCATTAGTTATTATAATAGTAGTTGTACAGAAATGAGCTGAATCCACTGTCTGCCAAACGATTATAGAAAACGATATAAAAAAACTATTTTAGAGATGATTTACACTGAATCCACACACACGCGTTCGTTTTCTTTGTCGCTGATTTTGTGAAGCGTCCGTCCCTGATTTTCTTTTTTACCAGTGTTATTTCTTTTGAAGTTCTCAAAGAGCAGGTTGTGTGTACGCATTCATATATTAAAGACATTTCAAAAGTATTATGAATCCCTCCTGAGCTCTTCAGCCCTTTGATTGACAGCTCTCTCAGCCAATAGGCTTTCAGCGTGTGAGCTCTGATGCCTTGATTGGATGAACCGGCGTGTGGCTCGGCGGCTGGGTTTTAAGGGCTAGTCGTGTGTCTCCTGTAGTCCGCAGCAGCTCTCGCTCGTGCCCTGAACACCGTTATTTGGGTTTGATCCGATCCAAAGTCAAGCGTCCTGAAGTCCGGATCAGGACTCGAGTGTTTTCTGTCTGAATGCAGCTTCACTGCAGTGTGTGTGTTTAACAGTTACACTCAATGAGGATCAGCTGACTTTAATTTCACCGTGTTTAGTGTGTGTGAGTGAGAGTGTGTGTGTGTGTGTGAGAGAGTGTGTGTGTGTGTGAGAGTGTGTGTGTGTGTGTGTCTAAAACTATATTTACCTTTGTAGCGCTGCACTACTATTCTTATTTATAGAGACTGATTTCTGTTCATTAGTTATTATAATAGTAGTTGTACAGAAATGAGCTGAATCCACTGACTGCCAAACGATTATAGAAAACGATATAAAAAAGCCATTTTAGAGATGATTTACAAACACACTGAATCCACGCACACACGCGTTCGTTTTCTTTGTCGTTGAAATCGTGAAGCGTCCGTCCCTGATTTTCTTTTTTACCAGTGTTATTTCTTTTGAAGTTCAATCGTGATGCTCTGTAACATGACAAGAAAACTGGACGCCGTGTTTTTGTCGATCCTCTTTTGCTACGGGACGCTGGAGTCTCTAGAAAGGGATTTTCCGGCTCGTTCAACTGAGATCTTCATGAAAAGCAATGAACATTTTCTAACTGTGTTTATTTACTCTAAAATTACCGCAGTCATTTTTTAAACCCTTCTGCACTGTAAAGAGCTCATGAAGTGTTTAAAATGGAAATAACGTCATTTGAATTTGATGTATTTGAAAGTTGGTTTAAGGAAAAAAAGATTGTAATTTTTGGTGAGAAAACGATGCTTATGAACTCTGTTAATCGTGTAACATGCAAATAAATGAATATAAAGATTGTTAGATCTCCCTTTAAATGGCTTTTATTGTGTTTTTTATTCTGTTTGAAACTAAGTCTCTACTTTTCAGACACGTCATGAATTCCTTCTCAGAAGTCATTTCATAGAATGATTAAAAGGTTTTTTAATAAGTCTTTACAAGTGCACTCATACATAACTGCACACACATGCATAAACGCCTACAAACACACACTTTAAAATACTTTAATTTACTACGAAAATCATGTTTACCACAGGACCCAACTATTTTATACATAAACATCTCACACACACCCAAAAAACATTTTTGTATTTAAAAAAAAAAATAAAGCAAATAAAAGCTTTAGCTGTGCATTAACTCAACTTCAAACTGTAAAATTAGAGTTAATGTGGTTTTGGATTGTTTACCTTACCATATATATATATATATCTAGAGGAGTGAAATATGAATTTGTAGGTTAATGATTTATGGGAAAACTGATAAATTCAGACTTTTGCCCTGTAATTAATAATGGCATGTTAATTTGACAGTCATTTAATAGGTTATGTATTCTATAACAGATGTTGTTTCTGACAGCTGTGTTGTGGATATTCTGCTGGAGAATTAATTCTGTAGTTTATCTAATATTATCTCTGCTTACACAGACATTATGATATACTGCAGCTAATAAAGTAATCACAGTCTGGCTTTGTTTCACTTTCACACTGAATATCTTATAAACTCAGGTCTTCATAGTGACTGTTATAGTGAAATGTTCATTTCAACATCTGCAATAATGAAATAAAATCAGTGTGACGTCACAGTAGTGATGATTTAGAAGCCCGAAACTGGATTTTCTTTGAATCCTAACCTTTAAAAGCTTTAACAGATCATTCAGCGCTCACAGGTTGTGATTAATGTTGATCTGATGATCCTGCACTCGTGTAATTACTCATCAGAGCAACTCTTCACGAGATCAGGCTGAAAGAACGACGCGCGTCCTGAACATAATTGGCACATTTCTTTATTTTGAAAACGGACGAAACCATTTTCCACGATTTTACTCAGATTCAAACACACTTGAACAGAAAGCCTGGCGCTTTTTCTTTTTGTTGGATTTTCTCGATTTTTAACATCAGTGCAGCAATATCTCCAATGAAACGCTCATAACACCAAGGACAGTAAAAGAAGCCACATGTATTAGTTGGGTGCGTGTGAGAAGGTTCTCGTCTCTGGAGGAAGGATTCTCATGCGATGAGCTCCAGACGGATGGATGAAGAGATCGATCCGCACTGGAAAACTCCCTCCACACAGCAGAACAGAGAGGACAAACATAAAAACAGACCGTCTTCATCATCAAGAGCAGTCTGTCGGTTACTTATGCTTGTACATTTCACTGGTCGATGTTAAACGTTCTCCTCTTCGCCGGCGTCCTCTGCTGGTTTGGAGTCGTCGACAGCCTCTGCAAACACCAGAAGAAACCGCTTTCACTTCCAGACACACTTACAAACCGTCCGCTACAGAAGCACTGCGGCTCGCAGTTTTCTGTCAAGCTTCTAGTTTTATATGCATGTGTATATTGTTGCTAACTCAACTACTCTCTTATAACACCCTCGTAACGCATTCGGGTCTGTTTTGAACCAGAAGAGATGCATACATTTTGTTCCTTTACTAAAAATATGACATTTTTTAGAAATTTTTATAGAGTCCAAAATGACCCGAACACAAAACGTTTGACATTTTGTTTAAAATGTGTTCCTTTACTAAAAACTTTGGGTGATTTTGACCCGGGTATGTATGAGGTATCTAAAATACTTCTTGCCAAATTATCTATGAAGTTATATTAGTGTCAAAAACGGTTGTAAAATATATGTGTCCTTTTCCCCACATCTCACACACTTTTGGTAAATGTTGTTGATAAACGTGAAAATCACTATAAATCTGCTTTTATAGTGGAAAAAAGCTCTTTAGCTTTTGAAAAGACAACTGTTGACTGAAAGCTTCTTTGAAGAACCAAGGAACATCACACTTTTAAAAATAAAGTTTCCAAAAGGGAGTTTTCCCATTGATGCCATATAAGAACCATGTTGGTTCCCAAACCACCTTTGACTGTTCTTTTCCTCAGTGTGAAGAGCATTTTACTAATCTAAAGAACACTTTTTCCACTATAAAGAACCTTTTGTGCAATGGAAGGTTTACATGATTGTTAAAGGTTCTTCATGGAACCATCAATGCACAAAAAAACTGTATTTTTTAGAGTGTACAGCCTTCATGTTCATGATTCACAAGTTGTTTGCTCAGAATAGACGTCTACTCAATGGAGAAAGAGCATGTAGTTAAAAGAAACTAGCAGCAGGGGTTAAACTGATCAAACTAACCAACTGAACCTCTGGTTGATATAGTCTAGTAGGCTTGCTGTTTCAGATGTAGTTTTTTACCCTCCACACACTGATGATTTCAGAGCTCAAACTTTTTTTCGGACGCACCTTTTTTGTCTATTTGGTCGGTTTCCTGGCTCTCGGCGGCAGGCACATCGGCTCGTTTGGCTTCCTCCTCCTTCTGTGCGTTTATGTCGTCAGTGGGGTTCTCCGCCTCCTGCAGCTGCTCCTGCACCTCCTCTTTAGTGGGCGCGTCCGAGGGGGCGGAGTCAGTGGCCGTGGTGGGCGGGGCTTCAGCTGCAGGTGAGTTGGGCTGCTCGGCCGGTTTGCTCTCCTCTGCTGTTTCCATGGAAACCTCGGCAGGTTTCTCCTCCGATGGAGAGACTCGCTCCTCCTTCTCCTCGGCGGACTCGTCCGGAGCGGCGTCGTTCTCCTCGTCTTTCTCCTCGTCCTTCATCTTTTTCCGGGTGATGTGTCCACGGAAGCTGGCCTGGATCTTGGTGGCGGCCTTGTGGGCGTTTTCCTCCGGTTTGGTTCCATCCTGCTTGATCTCCTGATCAGCCTCTTCGTTCTTCTCAACCTGAGACCAGAAACACAAACACCATCAGTAACTCCAACACACTCACCGGAGACGCTCAAGTCAAGTCACCTTTATTTGTATAGCGCTTTATACAATATTGGTTGTGTCAAAGCAGCTTTAGAATGTCAAACAGGAAATAGTTTGTCAATAATGCAAGAAGACAATAACAGTCATTTTCCAGATAAAGTCAGTTCATTGATGATTCAGTGATGTCATCATCCAGTTCAGCTCACTCAGACACACACCGACTTCATAACACTTTTTTTCCATACTGTGGAAGTCAGTGAATTTTCATTTTTGGGTGAATGATCCATTTAAGCTGAAATAGAGTTAACTACTGAAGCCCGTTTAGTTAAGAAGTTAGTTAAGCATTAGTTTTTCTCATAATTCAGAGAATAAAAGTCACAGCTGCAAGATATAAACTCACAATTGTGAGAACAAAGTCAAAAATGTGAGATAAAAAGTCACAGCTACCATTTTTAATCCATGATGGGGGAAAAAATCAATTGTGAGATATCAACTCAGGATTCTGAGAAAAAAAGTCAGAATTGCAAGAAAAAAAAATCTAAATTGAAAGATATGCAAGATGCAAGATGAACTCAAACAAAGCCCGCAAAGCTCACAATCACCTTTTTTATCCGGTGGCAGAGACGGGCTTCCATAGAAGAGTGACCGCTGGAGCTAAGCTTGTGTAGAAACAACATGTTCTGACCAACTGACACACGGATCCAGAGCAACTGATCAGTTCGTTTTATGCATCAGAGGAACAGAAGCAATTATTCACATATTCACAGTGCCACGTTTATCAGACAGCTAGTTTAGGAAACAAGCTTGAGAGAAATGCAGTTTTGCGAGTGCATTGGTTCAGCGCTGGAGGAAGACACGTGTCTGATGCTACAGAGCCCCAGCGTAACTTCCCATCAGGCATCTGGACGTATGATTACAATGCTTTAATTGAATGAGCATTAGAGCATTTTAGACTGCGAGTGATTTTAATAGACGCTGCTACAATCCCACGATTACAAGCGTCTCAGTGCTGAGCGACATGAAGATCTGAGCGTCTCATCTTCACGAACAAGAGCACAAGTGCAAAAGAGTGTGTAGTTTCTAAAAACCTGATTCTTAGGAGGTGAATTGTAATTTTTGAAATGGCCATAATTATCCAGATGGATCTCGACACATTTATCACGTGATCTCAGATGTCTCCGATGGATGAACGCATCTGAGATGCAGGACTGAATCATCGCGTCATGCAGGACCCCACGTTCCCTGCTGAGACGCATCCAGACGTGATTAAAGCCATTAGCGCTGGAGTTCAGGCTGAGGTTACGTCTCTCAGGATCACACACACGTCTGATGTCCGTGTGTTTTCTGCTCTGGACCAACATCAAACATAAACGTTGTCATATCAATAATAAATATCAGCATAGCATGGCAAAGCTAAAAGCAAAGCACCTGTTAGGATAAGAAAGCGTGACATCTGACCGGAGAATCAGGGAGAAAGACTCAATATTTACCTTGTCCATCAGCGTCCAGTGAGGCTTTTGTCCACCGAGGGCCTTTTAATTTAATAGTGAAATGCGTCTAATGAAAAAAGCAATCATAAAATGAGAAAAAAACAATGTGTAAAGTGACATATAATGCATGACAAAAACATTCATAAAACAAAGTCAAAAGTAGCTTGAAGCATATCAAAATTAAAAAGTGTATAAACATAAAAGCAAAATTAAAATCTAGCGAACAGAAGCCAAATTAATGACATAATGCAACATGAAGGCAATTTCATTTGGAAACACTTTTTCATTTATATATGCAATCTGCAAATGGACTGCAGAAAATGATGTCATTTCTGCAAATGCATGAGGATTGATTCTGCTGCGGTTCAGGTGTTTGAGCGGCTGTTTATACGGCATCTGTTTTCTAATATTTTACCACATAACCTGTGGATGCAACTGTACTACAATCAATATCCATCAATAAACGCATCTCACACACACTATCACACATACACACTCACACACACGCACTCACGCACACACACGCACACACACTCACGTGCACACTCACACTCGCACGCGCTCACGCTCACACGCTCACATAGACACTCACGCACACACACTCACACGCACACACTCACACACACGCACTCACTCACGCTCACACACGCACACACACTCACGCGCACACTCACGCGCACACTCACACGCTCACGCACACATAGACACTCACGCGCACACACTCACGCATTCATTCACGCTCACACGCACACGCACACACACTCTCACACATAACACACTCACGCACGCACGCACTTCCCCTGTGTGTGTGTGTGTGTGTGTGATTGAGGTCACTCAGTGCGAGTCATTCTCGTGAGTCACATTCACACCACATATCATGACATTATCAGCTGATCTCTGAGGTGAAGCTCGTTAACGGCTCAATAAACGTTGGAACGAAACTAACAGTAGACTGCAATCTTTTATTTAAAAAAGCAATTAAAAATGGAAAATCCATTTGAACAGAGTTAAAATGATCTTCAGACGTGTTTGATGTGATTCAGTTTTTATGAGAGAATGAACACATTCCACTCTTAATAAATAATATTTCTGGCATCATTTCATATGCTTCATGACAGTAAACACAAGATGTTCCTGCCGTTTAAATGGACACAGTGACCAATCTCTTCATCAGGAAAAAGAGTGTGTGTCCAGTCGAGAAGATTGACAAGATTCACATTATCTGAAGGACTTAATCGAGGCCTGATCATAACTCACATTTATGAGGCCTTGACAGAGCAGCAGGTCGTCACACATCATTCAGTCTGAGCTCCGCTGTGGCCAGGAACGTAACGGGGTTATGGTTGCTGGGTTCAAAGGTCACGCTAAAACAAAAGCCTAAAGGCTTTGAAGTGACCGTCAGCGTCTAAAACAGTGACAACAAGAGAATCAGACAGAAATGAGCGGTTCTCAGATCAACTGGTTGTTCAAATGGAGACGAGCGAGATGTTCACACACAGATTGTGGAGTCATAGGAGCCTGTGGAGGAAATATTTCAGACCACAGCTCATCTGATTGAGGAAGCATTTGTGCATGTTAAATGCATAAAACGTGACTGAATGGAATGCTCTCTCAATAAATAATAATAAGAAATAAAATAACAATAAATAATGTTTAAAAAAAAAGAAAAGAAAAAGAAAATTATGCAGGATACATCAGCACAGAGTCTTGCAGCATTTGTGGAAGGAGCCACACCTTAAGACCACCCGCCCCCATGATTATGCACGCACTGTAGTATCTTAAAGAAGCGATCCAGGACCTCTGGCATGCAGAACCAGCTTTACAGTAAAACTGCATGTAAATTGCATTTAGCACCGCATTTTATTTATTTATTTTTTTTGGTGTGTTTGCATTGTTTTGCATAATTGGTTTAGTGAATGGAGTGCTAAAACAGTGCAGATGGTGAAAATAAACATTGGGTGCAATTCACTGGTGGTGAATTTCCCCCTCTGCGTCAGCCTTTTCATTCTCTTTTATTATTATTTTATTTCCTATCTTTCTCCTACTGCTGTTTTTCATCTCTTCCTTTCAATCTATATTTTACTTTCTCACACACGCACACACACACACACACACACACACACACTAAACCCACGACACACACACACTGGACATCTTCAGGTCGCGATTATAATTCACCTGCACTGACGTACTCTCCTGAATATCCCCGCGCCACTGAAGCGCGCTCAGGTCAATATTAGAACAGGAGAGCTGTGTGTGCGTGTTTCTGCAGGAGCTCGCCGTAAGACAGGACCACACCCTTCATCCTCCTCATGTCTCCCCGTCTGTCTCGGCTCAGACGCTCCGGTGATAGTAACGCTCGCGTCGCGCTCAATGGGGCGTAAGAACAAAAGAGACGCGGCACGCGCGGCTCCACCTGCGGTTTGCGTGAGTAAAGACAGTGAAGATGTTCAACACACGGATTCCTCGGCCTGCTTTCAAAGCGCCTTTACGACATTAAACATCAAACCTCCCATTCACTTTATAAGTCGGTAAAGCCGTTATATTCCGGAGACCCGCCCCGAGAGCAATCAGTGCTTCATCACATCCAACACACACAGCTTCACGACTACGCTCACATTAAACAGCATCAGACTCAAATACACCTGACTGACAGGTACAGCTGCTCAATCATTCTCACAGCGAGAGCCTCCAGCATCCGGTTACAGCGGCAAAAGTGCGAAGAATACAGATATTTACCGGCTTAGTTCTTCTGATACAGCACAGCATAATCGTATCCTTTCAGCGTCTCGCTCTGCTTCTTCCTTTTCTCTTCTCTCTCTCTCTCTCTCTTTCACTCACACACACACACACACACACACACACACACCGGCTGTATCAACAGCTGATGACTCTGATGCTTAAACTCATCACAGTTGAGCCTCAGTCGCACTGTCTGTCTGTCTGTCTGTCTGTGCTGCCAACAATGAGATAAATCCCACCCTATAACCCCCCGTCCCTCCCTCCCTCTCTCACGCCCCGCCCCGCCCTGACCACCCTCTGCATGAATGATTGAATAGAGGCGATCTGTCCGCTGCTGCTGCTTGTGGGTTAGTAGAGCTTTGTGCGGGACTGTGATGCAGGAACGGGCCACATTAAGGCTGCAGTGTACCTCCAGAGCGCCGTTCACATGATAACAGCTCTGAATTGCTCCTCGGGGCCCCTTCTCTCCGGCTGTCGGTGGTTCTTGAGCAGCCGATTCCTCCAGGACTCTTTCGGTCCCCAGCAGAACATCTTCATCAGAGCTGCACGCTGTTCTCGAGACGCTAAAACATCTTCTTCTTGTTCTTCTGCGTCTGTGAAGGTCAACCCACCCACGTGTTCAAACACTGATTCACTTCCCCTCACAACAGCACCTCTGAAACACACACATTTAATGCTATACACCAACAGCTTCACAGAATTAGACAGATAAATAGTGTTGTAAATTCATCAATTATAGAAGAGAGGAAACTCATTAGCAGGGAAATCAATGGCAGAATCAATCAGGTACATCGATGAGGGGCTGCATGAATGATGTCGACTGATTCTCGGTGATTCACGCCTTCGTTTGCTGTCGGTTTAACTGGAAAGCCGTTATCTCTGCATGAGGTCTCCACGTGCATCTAAAGAGACGTCCTGGTCATTTTAGGATCCGTCCCACAAACTGACATCAGTACAAGAGGTCAGAGATGCAGAGGTCACAGGTCAGCATCCTGAATTCAAGATCCTCTAACGAGATGAATAACAACGAGCAGTAAACAGTAAAACTGTTTGCACTACAAACCAGTGTGTTCATAATTAAGATAATACATTAAAATAATATGGTAAGACACACCAATTTGCAATATCAAGCAGCAAAACCAGCTGTTTTGCACAGCTAAAAATAGCTGGAAGCGGATGAAACCGGAAGCCAGACACATCAAATGTATAACCCCCCCCCCGCCCATAAGGTGGATAGCTAAAAACAATAGACAGTTCATCAATTAAAGAGAAGTCTTACAGCCAACAGATCTACTTTATGATGATATAATTACTGATGGATCTCAAGGTGGAACAGGAACAGCTTAGGTTTAGGGTTTGACACTCACAGTCCTGAAAGCTGAGGTTGATCAGAAGGATCTGCGACACGCCGCTGGAGTCATAAAGATGTACTCCACTCGCAGCAGAGCTTAAGTTGTTGGTTCAGATGTGAGATGAAGCTCCTGTGGTTTCCTTCATGAGAGAAGAGCACGGATTAGCCACGTATCAGTCACAAACTGAATAATCCATACTACGTTTTATTCCATAATAAAGATAAATGAAATTTATGCAGCACTGCTTATACAGGCAGCAGCTTGTATGTGAAATGAATACATATGGAAAATGTTAAATACAAAACACACAATAGAGCATATGTGTGTCCTCATGAATATTCATGAGCAGTGTGTGCCATGTGTTATAATAAACACCCTTTCTTTGACATGTGATGAAGATCTCTGTCCTGTCAGGTGTTTCAGCTCAGCGTTGTGTGTGTTTGATGGTGTTTGTGCTACAGGTGTAACAGTGTCTCAGTAATCAGTGCGACGGATCGTGAACGATGCTTTCCTCTGAGACTGCAGTGCATTTGCATTTTGCTGATTCGGATCTTGTGTGTGTGAGAGTGTGTGTATGTGTGTGTGTGTGTGTGTGAGAGAGAGTGTGTTTGTGTGAGAGTGAGAGAGTGTGTGTTTGTTTGTGTGTGTGTGAGTGTGAGTGTGAGTGAGAGAGGGAGCGGATACCTTCAGTCTGCATCAGACACCTTAAACGAACTGCACCTCCACCCCCGATCAGACCGGCAACTGTTGCCAAGGCAACCACACGGAAACAGCATCCTCTGACTCCAGCTGACGGAGAAACTCCATCCATCTCTCCCTCTAGTGTGTGTGTGTGTGAGACAAGACCCCACAGATGCCGCTGATGCTCCGTCTCCATGGCAACAGGCCAGAGCGGATGACTAACACACACACACACACACACTCGTGTGGATGATCAGAGAGGTGCGACTCACACTGGGCTGTAAGATATTTGTCAAAGCATCAAAAAAACCTCCTCACAATGGTTTCACATCCACTAAAGGTCCTGGAGGATCGGGATGCTGGGCAGGAAAAATCAGAACCAATAATGAACCGATCACACTGATAAAAGACATCAGCCCAAGAAAATAAAACCATTAGCAGTTTTCCTTTGATCATCCCCATAATTCATCACGTCATGTGAACGAAAAAAGCAAAAATATGCCAATAAATGATGTGACATGACGACCATCTCAATAAACTCACTTTCCCTCTACACAAAAGATTCAGATCAGGGACTTGTGTGTTTAATTTAAACGCTCTTTATTTATATTTTGTTCATTATACTACAATATATTTGACCTTAATACTTAATACTATAAAAAATTGTGAAAACAGTTAAACCCTGTTTAGCGAGTTACAAACATCCTGCATTCAAAGCTATTATAGAGGATCAACCTGCTGTACAGTGCATGGAAATGAATGAACATGGTCGTATTTCAGCATTAACTGAAAGCTTTCTCGTTAATTAAACAGCTGAAATCAGCAGCGTCACCGTCAGTAATAAAGCCTCCAACAGGAATGGAGAAAATGCCAGAAGAAGCAAACAGCGACAGACTTACAGATGCTCACATTGTTCTATGATGGTTGTTACATGAGACATGGATCAAAGATAATGTTAAAGTTCATAATGTTAAAGTTATATTTCATATTTATCTAAACAAACAGGATCTGTACATCAGAGTAACAACCACACACACATCAGATCTCAGCCAATCAGAACGCTCGAATCTCTCCAGAGAGTGATCATGTGACCGTCTGAGGTGAAGCTGTATGTAGATTCACTGATGTCCAGTCAGCTCCGCTTCAATAGTCATTTAAGCCAGATTACAGTAACAAAGTCCATTAAACAATGTCATAAATTACCAAAATCACCCACTCAAACAGGAAGTCTCATCAGCGCAATGATGTCTGGGGTTTAGTAAACTTTATCCATGCAAAACACACACACACACACACACACACACACACACAGAGGAGTCGTTGGTCTAACACTGTGACTCGGTGAAGGTGTGTTCATGCGGTTTCTCATGCATGTAGTCGTCCTCATATTCAAAGTCCTGAAACAAACACCACAGTCACATTTATTTCTACAAAGCTCTATACAGATCGTCTCAAAGCAGCTTCACAGAAATAGAGAGAAATATAACAGTGTTAATGTTGCAAAATTCATCAATTATGAAACTGCAGAACACAACAGAGCACAAGAGTCAGTTCCAGATGAACAAACTCCATTTATTTTCTCTAAGGAAACTGATTTTTAACAATAACAGATCTTTACAGACAGGCCTGTTGTGAGCACCAAGGATGTTCTCATCTGTTTGCATGAATTTAACTTATTTTTTTAAATAATCATGCTTAATAGCAGAATTCATGGTGAAAAACTACATTTCCCATGATGCTGTACAGAAATATTCCACCAATCAGAGAGTAGCAGTGAACAAAGCAAGAGATATCTAGCTCCGACCCACTAATTAATCAAGTCTCTCTACTCTCTCAAATTCCTTAAATATTTGTGTATACATGCCTACTCGGCAATTAACTTAAAATATAATGTTTCTATAGATACAACCAACAATTTAAATGTAATAGTTTAGTCATTTTTATTTCAAGTCTAATTCGCAATGCTTCATGGGATTGTAGTTCTTTCCCTCACCAAAGCTATTAAGCTCACAATCTTTGTCTTTTTGTTTGATTTCCATTTACTTTTTGCTTCAAATCAAAGTTTGTAATGTTGTGATTCTCCTCGTGTCTGATTGGTTTGGTTCATGGCTCACAACGCTTTTACGAAGACTTTTTAAAAATCCTTATGGGAACAATACTTCTGGAAACAGCGCTGCTGAAAACATTGGCAGCATTAATGCACTCTATAGTGTCATAATTCAGTTCAGTGTTGATTCAGATCAGTTCAATAACAGTGTCAGTGTTGCAAAGTTCATCAGTTATGAACACATCAGTTTTTAAGTCTGAATAAACACTACAATCCAACAAACACAGACACGTTTATCATCTAAATATCTCGTCCACACTACAGAGGGTCGTTCACCTTAAAGTAGCAGCAGCACGGGGTGTGTTTCTGTTGCGTCTGGCCATAGAAACGCTCATCACTGTGAACAGATGCAGTCATTACTCACATATAACACCACTCTGAACCGCTGGTTTCATCAGTTTCTTACCCAGAGGCCTCCTCGATGGACGAGTGATGGGCCGCGGGACTCTTCTCTGACACGGACCAGCACGGACACAGGATTCGACCCAGCAGCACCAGCGTGATGATTCCTGACGGCACCAGAACAAACACCAGCAACACGCCGACATCCGTGAACGCCAGCGAGCGTCCTGACGGAAACACAGACGGCACACGCTCAACATGCAGTAAAACAAGATTATACTGTGTCCGGGTGAATCTCAGGAGGAGTGTCCAGGTCATATTTCATTTCCCCCTATTAAAAATAAAACCAGAATTAAAAAAAAAAAGCCTACTTTTTATTTTTGGATGCATTGTGACATTATATTCATGACAATTAAACACATTTCCTCCGAATTCTCCTCAGTGTAATGAAAATCACAAGCTCATTACGGCACATGTACATTACTGAATAAAATCCAGTTCACTTTAACAAATATTATAATGCATACTTAAGTGTCATCAATGAAAATTTTTTGGGTCAACCCTTTATTTGTATAGCACTTTATACAATACAGACTGTTAAAGCAATAGTGCAGCCAAAAATAAGAATGTGCTTATTTAAGAGTTTGTTTCTTCATTTTAACAGACGTGGTGAAATTTAGCATTACTTCCCTTGTGAAGCCAAAAGCTGTGTGTTTATAAGATAAAGCCCATAATAACGCTTCCTCCAGTGAAAAAGTGCATCTGCTGTTGTCTCTCACATCAAAACCCAGCCACATATGTGTTTAGAGCTGTTTAAACGCTGCTTGATCTGTGCAGATTTCTCTCCTGACTCACACCAGAACACTTTTTCACTGGAGGAAGCGTTATTATGGATTATGGACTCAATGTATTTTAGTTAAAAACGTCTTAATGCTGGATTAGTTTCAGCTTTTGTCTTCTCCAGATGTTAACTGATGGACTGGAGTGCTGTGGATTACTTGTGGATTATTGTGATGTTTTTATCAGCTGTTTGGACTCTCATTCTGACGGCACCCATTCACTGCAGAGCATCCATTGCTGAGACACTGATGCAATGCTACATTTCTACAAACCTGATGAAGAAACAAACTCATCTACATCTCATATGACCTGAGGGGGAGCACATTTTCGGCACGTTCATGTTTATATTAACTATTCCTTTAAAGCAGCATCACATGAATAAACAGGAACATTTTTTAATTTACTTTAGTTCGATTTAGTTCAAATGTGCTTAATTCTCAAGAAAACAGTGCCACAATGCTAAAAGACTGAATCCAAACAGGCAGATTGAGGGGTGAAACGTGACCTGCACGTGTTCAAGAGATCCTCCTCTGAGCTCATGATCATGTGTGTCGGCTCACTCTGCGGTGTGACTGTGAGGACGGTCTGGGCCGGGTGTCCGTGGACATCAGGAGGGTTGCGTACGGCGCAGGTGTATGTGCCGTTATCAGTGAGCGAGGCGTTCAGCAGCTGGATTGATGCTTCGCCGCGCGACGGGCTGCCGACCCACTTCACACGACCCTTAAAATAATCCTCATTCGGCAGGTACGCTTGAGACGAGAAGTGAAAGAACTGCAAAGAAACAGATCATGGCCTCAATACCAACATGTTTTTCATATTCTGCAGATGATTCTGTTATGAGCCTGCAGTGCTGATGAGAGACACACTATTCTCTGGAGTGAAGTGTGATTCAGAACCAGAAAATCACTGCCAGACAGTACTACATTATTTCTCTAAACACCTAACTAAATACTAGAATACAAACAAGACGACATAAAAAACTCACAAGGACTTTAATGAAAGAATCAGTGATAGATTAAATGAAAGGATCTGAATGAGCCGATTCAGAAAGAACAGTGGTGTTCACAACACAATGCTCCATTTACATGTGGGGTTCACTGGAAACACCAAACCATCCTGAGAACAGCTGAGCTGATGTTACACTGCTGAAATAAACCAGTCGTTTTACTGCACAACCACGTCTCACACTGCACGAGTGTTGGCTCGCATCGCTGTCTGCTGCATCATTCACAGCTTTATGAAGTCACTCCTGATGGATGCTGTGGTCTCACCACAGAACACACATCCTACTCATGTGACTTCCCGCGGCCTGAGTGACTCCTGACCAGTGATTCATGCATTATGAACTCAAAGTCTTAAGATCTACTCACCAGTATGGCAGGACCACCGCTCTCGTGTCTGACGGTCCAGTCGACGGACATGAGGCTGGTGATGGAACTGGAGGAGGTGAAGGAGCAGGACAGGGTGACGGTGGCTCCTCTGACCACGCTGATCTCTGCTGGAGCCTTTACGGAGATACTACACACGCTCCTCAACAGCACTGACACAGAGACATCAGTAAGGATAGGTGTTCACTCAATGTCTGCACACTCACTGCACACCTTCTGTGTTTGCACACTCACGGCACACACTCGATGTTCACACACTCACTGCACACATTCGGTGTACACACACTCAAAGTAAAGACTTACTGAGCACACTCATTGCGCACACACACACACACTCTCTCATTGCCATGTGTGGCTGTAAGGTCTGAGTTTTGTTGCATCACTCATTCTCAGTGTAGTTCTGTCATTAGTGTATATTGTTATGCTGTAAACGGTGATGACAGATACCTGTCATATCTAATGTTCAGTTCCTCAGAACAATAAAAGTCATAAACTGCAAATTCTCTGATATCATATCAAACACTAGAGCTGTAAACGAGTGAACATAGTTAAATCTCAGTTCACTAGACTGACTAGACTCAGTTACGTAACAGGGGTCAGCTGTAAGAAAAAACATCCACTACTGTGTCTTTATAACTAGCAACTCACCAAGGAATAATTAGTCATAGTTTTTGGATTTAAATTAGACCAATCTATTTATGTAATTTACTTTAAAAAGTTATGACTAGTCTTACAGAAAAAAAAGCATTGCTATCTTCCAAGACTAGTCAGCTCATGCATCTGCAATACGAGCAGAACCAGAAACACAGATGACTGAAGAGCCAGTGAGTAAAACAGCATCAATGTGTGTAAGAGCTTCAGATCATCGGATGACGTCACTTCTGGGACGAGCCGTGATCTCACAGCGTGACGTCACATGTCTCATCTCATCTAAACTCTAATAATACGTGTGTGTAAAGTCTTTTGATATGACCTTCAGTATCAGGAAATTCAGTGTAAAAGCTAGTGATGTTCAAATAAGAATCACAAGTGACAGTAAATGAAATTAAGTGGGATTTTAAAACGACGTGTATGATGATCATAAAAACAGATACTCCCTTACAAACATCTCGATATTTTCTAGTCCTTTTTATTTAATATTGATGGAGACAAAGTAATGGCAAAAGCTCGTTCCGATTAAAATCATGTAAATAAAAAGACATCAGTGGCATTTTAACTGTTGAAAAATACAATCATATGAACTGAATGCTAAGATTTATATAACTAGACATTCAGTTGACTGCAGGATTCAGCGCAATCGTCGGTGGTTGTCACATATTGATATTTACACACGGCAGATGATTGACAGCTCGTCTTTTCACACACACACACACACACACACACACACACACACACACACACAGAGACAGAAAGCAAAACAAACTCAACGGATCTCAAATGACACATTTATAGTCCTTCTGAAGCAATAAACTCCCTCAAACCCGTTTATAAAATACGTTCAAACAGTTTATTATCCCGTTTCAAACTGACCGAATTAAAAACTCCCAGAACTCACCGAAACCGACGACAAGACACGATAAACCTCCTTTAAACGAGCTTCCGTTCACATCCATGACAAATAACTGGACATATATGATCACATGCGAGGGACTATGAGTGAGTATCAGCAGATATCTGAGCAAATATGAGTCGCGTTTATGTCGCTGGTTTGTATTTGTCCTCCATGTTTGATACCTGCCGAACAGGTGAGACCGGAAGTTACACCACTGACTGAAAACCAGCCCAAAATCACTATCACTGTCACAACACCTGTTAAGCTCTTAAAACTCAGTATTAAACACTTTACACCCAGTGCACATATGCATGTGCTACTTCATAATTTATATCACATCAGTTATGATATAGGCTATGAGTTCAGTTATGATACATCAGTGTGATATAAACTCTCTCTGTGTGTCTGAGAGGATTTTATGTCAGATTATGTTGACAATCGATCACATTTTCATTAAATCAATTGAATGACAGCTATTTGAGCTCAGATAAATCGAAGAACACTAGAGGGCGCCGATGCGCTTCAGGGACTCCAGTGTCACTATAATGACAGCATGAACAAACCACAGCATACAACTGAACACATTCTCTCGAATCAACAAGCATTTGTTCACTCTCGCATCCATTTACACAGTAGTGTCTGAGTGTGTATAGGGTTTTCTACACTGGTGGGGACTTAAACCTGAATACACACAGACTCATGGGCACTCGTGTCACTGTGGGGTCCTAAATTGAGGTCCCCAGGGGTACAGAAGCTTATAAATCATACAGAATTAGTTTTTTTGAGATTGTAGGAAATGCAGAAAGTTTTCTGTGAGGGGTAGGTTTAGGGGTAGGGTTCCTACCCCTCACAGAAAACTTTCTGCATTTTTAGATTTTCAAAAAAACACCATTTAGTATGGTTATTAAGCCTTTTGAATTACACACACACTCACACACACACACACACACACACACTCGCACACGCACACTCAGACACACGCACACTCACACACACACACTCGCACATGCACACTCAGACACACGCACACTCACACACACGCACACACACACACACACACACACACACACACACACACACACTCCAGAAAATCTGAGTGTGAGTGAGTGTGTGTGTGTGAGAGTGTGTGTGCGTGTGAGTGTGTGTGTGTGAGTGTGAGTGTGAGTGTGTGTGTGTGTGTGTGTGAGTGTGTGTGTACATGTGTTGATATAGATGTGAAATAGAATATAGAATAAGAAATAATATAGATATTTGTATCTACAGATCATCAGATCGAGTTTCTCGAATGCTGCAGGATCTTTTCATTAACTTCACTTTATTTTTTCTTTTCAGTGCTGTAAGTCTAAAGAAAGACATCATCCTTTTAGAGCTTTTGGGGGTCACAGTAGAAATAAAATAAAATTCTATTATCTCACAGAAACATTCGTATCATAAACAAGCAAGAGAAGACGATTTGATGGTCTGAGCGATGCAGAAGGTTTTCATATACAGTATATATATTTCATATATTTGAGTTTAATGAGTTTAATGAGGAGCCTGAAGAGTTTCTCAGAGAAATGAAGCAGATGATAAAACAGAGCAGAACAAGAAGAACAAGAGAATTGAAAGGCGTTTGAGGTTTCCTCTTCCTGTAAAGAAACTCAGAGACACACAGAGAGACAGAGACGCTGCATGTGAGACCGTTTCACATTCACTTAAGGACATTAAATCATCAGAAACCATGATTCTCATCAGCTTCATGTGTCTGCTGCTCGCCGCGGCTGTGAATCCAGCTCAGAGTCAAGGTGAGATCAGTTCACCCTTCATCTGCATTTATTATCTGAGCTGATGAGAACGAACGCTTCACGTGATGTTTCACGGTTCTTATGTTGTTTGCTCATTTAATCTTTTTTGTCAAAGAAATACACGAGATCAAATCAGATGGTGTCGTTATCCTTTGCTCTGGAGGTGTCGCTGGTACAGTAAAGTGGGTTAAGGACAAAAACGATATTGCAGGCCAAACCAATGCAACCCTTGAAGTTAAAGCTGAACAGGGAAGAGTTGAAGGATTCTACAGCTGTACATATGGCGATATAACGCATGTGTTCTACCTCAGAGTAAAAGGTGAGGAGCCTTCGTCCTGAAACACACGTCTCTTCATCACACAGACACGGTTTTTCACCCAGAATCAGAATGTGCATTATAATAATACTAATACTAATCCTCTCACTCTTTCTCTCCGGCAGTGTGTGAGAACTGCTATGAGCTGAGCAGGTTGAAGGCCACGGCCCTCATATTTGGTAATTTACTGATCACAGGACTAGTTATTCTCATCGTCTTCATCTTTGCTAACAAGAACTCTGGCGGCACACACAAGAGAGGTACAGTAAATATACCACATCACCTGTGATCTCACTCCAAAACCCAATCAGTCTACGGGACACTTCACACGTTTACAAACCAGTTCAACACTAAACTCAACCAGACACATTCCTACAGTAATACCAGAGTGCAATACATTACACATCTAAAGAACGAAATACTCCTAAAACTACTGGATGCAGCGGAACACCTACACAGCGTTAGTCTTTCAACTTCATTCTCATTTCTACAAAACTGAGGAATAATGCTGTGCTGTAATGAAAACGAGAAACACTCCTGCTTTATAAAGACATTTACAGAAGCACACAGTGTGAGATTTGAGCTGTTTTTAGCTCATTGTTTTGTTGCTAGTGTGATGAAGAATGACTTGATCTGAGTCTGTATTTTGGCATTTTGGAAAAAAAGATTTTTAGAATACAAAGATTATGGGAGCGTCTTTTATAAGAAAATACTGTTTCAGTCTTTCCACTTCAAAATGTCAAGTTTAATGTGTTGCTAGTCGTTTTTTGTAACTGTTTGAAGGTCAGTCCTACAGTAAATGTGTTTCAGAACTCTGATTGTAAAAACAAATGTTATTGTTTTATTTCTTTTAATTCACAGCATCAAATTTGCGATCAGAAAACCCTCCTCAGCCTCCAAACCCGGACTATGCGGTATGTATGGGAACCTTCTTACATGCTATTAATGATTAGTTGTGCCATTAGTCATTAGTTGTGATTGGTCAGTATCTCAGCGTTCCAGTGTTGCTATAGTAACCTAGATAACTAGATCTGCTAGTGACGACATCAGTGTGATCGAGTGAAGGATGTTTTGGAGCTGCTGGGCTTCCGTGAATAGAGTTGCTCTACTCTACACTGCTTCAGGTGATTCACTCTAAACTTTCTGACCGATTTGATGGTGTTTGTGTTGTTTTCCAGCCTCTGGATCCAAAGACGCGCAACAATGCAGTGTACTCGGGAATCAGATAGATGCTGTTCAGACAGCTGCACAGTAAATCAAACTCTGGTGATTCATAGCGTCTCGTACTCGTTTGTTCCACAGTAAAGCTTTATATATCATTGATGTTGATGTGGAAAGTTGTGCTCAGAAACATCGGAAACTCGTGATGTCAAATACTGTGCTTTCTGTTCGGAGACCGTGTGCTTTCATGCTTTTATGCTCGTAATCTTGTTATTCTCACAGTTCATACGAACTTTTCATGTTCTGATGTGCAAGCGTCTCATTTTTTAATCTTAGACTTTTATCTCGTACAGAATGATTTAACTCAACAGCTGAATGAACCAGGTTGAGGTTTTAATGATGCAGCTGCTGCACTGAGAAAATAAAAATGACAAATAAAGATGATTTTGTGTAAGTTGTGGAGTATTGATTGGAGCTTTATAGTTTATACAATTATTGGTAACACTTTAGAATAATGCTCCGGCTCAAGCTTTACCTTTTTAACTTGTTTTTCACTTTAAAATAATGATAAGTTAATAAATAATTGAATACGTTTTTAGACGTTACTGTTGTGATTAGTAATTAATTGGTTATTCTTTATTAATTGGTCATAGTTCGCAAGCAGTTCTCAATGAGGATATTTTTTTTTAGTAATTATAAAATATCTAATAAGGAACTACCTTTGTCCTAAATTTGCTACTACTTACTGCTTAGTTAATCTTGCTTCTCTAT
>NW_015536480.1:1348531-1356804 GCF_001515605.1 Sinocyclocheilus anshuiensis
GGCGATAGATTTTTATACTGTACAAACTGTATTTTCTATCACCCTACACCAACCCTACCCCTAAACCTACCCCTCACAGAAAACTTTCTGCATTTTTAGATTTTCAAAAAAACACCATTTAGTATGGTTATTAAGCCTTTTGAATTACACACACACTCACACACACACACACACACACACACTCGCACACGCACACTCAGACACACGCACACTCACACACACACACTCGCACATGCACACTCAGACACACGCACACTCACACACACGCACACACACACACACACACACACACACACACACACACACACTCCAGAAAATCACATGAACCTGTTTGATTAGTAGCTGCTGGTGTGTTTGCTGACAGTCTATCTGCATGTGCTGGAGTGTGCGTGTGAGTGAGTGTGTGTGTGTGTGTGTGTGTGTGTTTGTGAAAGAGAGTGTGTGTGCGTGTGTGAGTGTGTGTGTGTGAGTGTGAGTGAGTGTGTGTGTGTGAGAGTGTGTGTGCGTGTGAGTGTGTGTGTGTGAGTGTGAGTGTGAGTGTGTGTGTGTGTGTGTGTGAGTGTGTGTGTACATGTGTTGATATAGATGTGAAATAGAATATAGAATAAGAAATAATATAGATATTTGTATCTACAGATCATCAGATCGAGTTTCTCGAATGCTGCAGGATCTTTTCATTAACTTCACTTTATTTTTTCTTTTCAGTGCTGTAAGTCTAAAGAAAGACATCATCCTTTTAGAGCTTTTGGGGGTCACAGTAGAAATAAAATAAAATTCTATTATCTCACAGAAACATTCGTATCATAAACAAGCAAGAGAAGACGATTTGATGGTCTGAGCGATGCAGAAGGTTTTCATATACAGTATATATATTTCATATATTTGAGTTTAATGAAGTCATAGAGGAGCCTGAAGAGTTTCTCAGAGAAATGAAGCAGATGATAAAACAGAGCAGAACAAGAGAATGAGGGCAATTGAAAGGCGTTTGAGGTTTCCTCTTCCTGTAAAGAAACTCAGAGACACACAGAGAGACAGAGACGCTGCATGTGAGACCGTTTCACATTCACTTCAGGACATTAAATCATCAGAAACCATGATTCTCATCAGCTTCATGTGTCTGCTGCTCGCCGCGGCTGTGAATCCAGCTCAGAGTCAAGGTGAGATCAGTTCACCCTTCATCTGCATTTATTATCTGAGCTGATGAGAACGAACGCTTCACGTGATGTTTCACGGTTCTTATGTTGTTTGCTCATTTAATCTTTTTTGTCAAAGAAATACACGAGATCAAATCAGATGGTGTCGTTATCCTTTGCTCTGGAGGTGTCGCTGGTACAGTAAAGTGGGTTAAGGACAAAAACGATATTGCAGGCCAAACCAATGCAACCCTTGAAGTTAAAGCTGAACAGGGAAGAGTTGAAGGATTCTACAGCTGTACATATGGCGATATAACGCATGTGTTCTACCTCAGAGTAAAAGGTGAGGAGCCTTCGTCCTGAAACACACGTCTCTTCATCACACAGACACGGTTTTTCACCCAGAATCAGAATGTGCATTATAATAATACTAATACTAATCCTCTCACTCTTTCTCTCCGGCAGTGTGTGAGAACTGCTATGAGCTGAGCAGGTTGAAGGCCACGGCCCTCATATTTGGTAATTTACTGATCACAGGACTAGTTATTCTCATCGTCTTCATCTTTGCTAACAAGAACTCTGGCGGCACACACAAGAGAGGTACAGTAAATATACCACATCACCTGTGATCTCACTCCAAAACCCAATCAGTCTACGGGACACTTCACACGTTTACAAACCAGTTCAACACTAAACTCAACCAGACACATTCCTACAGTAATACCAGAGTGCAATACATTACACATCTAAAGAACGAAATACTCCTAAAACTACTGGATGCAGCGGAACACCTACACAGCGTTAGTCTTTCAACTTCATTCTCATTTCTACAAAACTGAGGAATAATGCTGTGCTGTAATGAAAACGAGAAACACTCCTGCTTTATAAAGACATTTACAGAAGCACACAGTGTGAGATTTGAGCTGTTTTTAGCTCATTGTTTTGTTGCTAGTGTGATGAAGAATGACTTGATCTGAGTCTGTATTTTGGCATTTTGGAAAAAAAGATTTTTAGAATACAAAGATTATGGGAGCGTCTTTTATAAGAAAATACTGTTTCAGTCTTTCCACTTCAAAATGTCAAGTTTAATGTGTTGCTAGTCGTTTTTTGTAACTGTTTGAAGGTCAGTCCTACAGTAAATGTGTTTCAGAACTCTGATTGTAAAAACAAATGTTATTGTTTTATTTCTTTTAATTCACAGCATCAAATTTGCGATCAGAAAACCCTCCTCAGCCTCCAAACCCGGACTATGCGGTATGTATGGGAACCTTCTTACATGCTATTAATGATTAGTTGTGCCATTAGTCATTAGTTGTGATTGGTCAGTATCTCAGCGTTCCAGTGTTGCTATAGTAACCTAGATAACTAGATCTGCTAGTGACGACATCAGTGTGATCGAGTGAAGGATGTTTTGGAGCTGCTGGGCTTCCGTGAATAGAGTTGCTCTACTCTACACTGCTTCAGGTGATTCACTCTAAACTTTCTGACCGATTTGATGGTGTTTGTGTTGTTTTCCAGCCTCTGGATCCAAAGACGCGCAACAATGCAGTGTACTCGGGAATCAGATAGATGCTGTTCAGACAGCTGCACAGTAAATCAAACTCTGGTGATTCATAGCGTCTCGTACTCGTTTGTTCCACAGTAAAGCTTTATATATCATTGATGTTGATGTGGAAAGTTGTGCTCAGAAACATCGGAAACTCGTGATGTCAAATACTGTGCTTTCTGTTCGGAGACCGTGTGCTTTCATGCTTTTATGCTCGTAATCTTGTTATTCTCACAGTTCATACGAACTTTTCATGTTCTGATGTGCAAGCGTCTCATTTTTTAATCTTAGACTTTTATCTCGTACAGAATGATTTAACTCAACAGCTGAATGAACCAGGTTGAGGTTTTAATGATGCAGCTGCTGCACTGAGAAAATAAAAATGACAAATAAAGATGATTTTGTGTAAGTTGTGGAGTATTGATTGGAGCTTTATAGTTTATACAATTATTGGTAACACTTTAGAATAATGCTCCGGCTCAAGCTTTACCTTTTTAACTTGTTTTTCACTTTAAAATAATGATAAGTTAATAAATAATTGAATACGTTTTTAGACGTTACTGTTGTGATTAGTAATTAATTGGTTATTCTTTATTAATTGGTCATAGTTCGCAAGCAGTTCTCAATGAGGATATTTTTGTTTAGTAATTATTATGAATAGATAATAATGAACTACCTTTGTCCTAAATCTGCTATTACTTACTGCTTAGTTAATCTTGCTTTCATAGTAGTTAGTAGTATTTAGTTCAGTGTTAATGTAGTACTACCTATTACTTCCTGCATAGCCTAGTTACTCGTTAACAACGGACCATTATTCTAAAGTGTTAATTAATACATTCACACACTGCATACAGGCAGAACGTGTGTGTGTGTGTGTGTGTGTGTGTGTGTGTGTGAGTGAGAGAGAGAGAGTGTGTGTGTGTGTGTGAGTGAGAGAGAGAGTGTGTGTGTGTGTGTGTGTGTGTGTGTGTATACAGTATGTGTGTGTGTGTGTGTGTGTGTGTGTGTGTGTATACAGTATGTGTGTGTGTGTGTGTGTGTGTGTGTGTGTGTATACAGTATGTGTGTGTGTGTGTGTGTGTGTGTGTGTGTGTGAGTGAGAGAGAGAGAGTGTGTGTGTGTGTGTGAGTGAGAGAGAGAGTGTGTGTGTGTGTGTGTGTGTGTGTGTGTATACAGTATGTGTGTGTATCTGTGAGGTTGATGTGAGCACTGATAATCATGCTGTAGGTGGTTTGCTGCTTTTCTCAGCTCTAAACGGAAACCAGAGAAATAAATACCAGAAACGAGTCGGTAACTAATAATAAAGAGACAAAGACATGAACGGCTGATTAAAACTGAGCTCTGATGACGGCATGAAGATGAACATGCACGCACACACACACACACACACTATACTGAATATATTCTTAGTCCCATGTGTTGAGTTACAGATGATTTGTTATTGCTGGTGTTATTGATCGTTCAGCCAAAAACTAACCATTCTGTCATAATTTACTCGCCTCATGTTGTTCAAACACTGATCTGACCTTCTTTCTTCTGTGGAAACGCAAAAGAAGATATTTTGAAGAATGTTGGGAATCAAATAAGTCTATAAAGGAAGTAATGAAGCCGAAGACCTTTCTGTGTGTGTTATCCTCGGCAGTTCTGAAACCATGGCGAGTCTTGTTCAGTTGGTTTAAATTTGATCTAATAAAGCAAACAAACAAAAACAAACATTTTGGTCAAAAAATGTGTTTGTTCAGAAAAGACATTTCGGAAAAGTCAGTTTTGATGTATTTTAGAAAAGAATGTATTTTGTGGCAAAGCGATGATCCAGCGTTTATCCACACAGAAGCTGTTCGACGAGTTTTAATAAAACTGACCCAAGTGTTGAGAACCAGAGATTGTGGAAAACTCAAATAAAATCCCTCTGTTGTGTGATGAGTAATGAGTCGACAGCACTGCTGACAGTAAAGACAGACTTTATTTATCTGAAGCATCACCACAAGCGACGGAGGCCTACACTTACAGGAACATGAACTCAAAGAAAGAAACTGCGAGGTTTTCTGATGAAGCCGGTGTCTTCAGGCTTAGACGGACTGCTTGTGCTTGTGTTTGCGGGCCTGTAGAGTGCTGTACTCCTCTGCACGCGTGTTCAGCGGCTACACAACATACAAACACGTTACAGTCATGCAATCACAGATGAAAATCACACAGATGATAGAGCATACACAGTGTAATTACCAACATTAATTATCTGCACTCAATCAGAAATGATGACCTTAATATGATCATCGCCTTGCGAGAGTCGCTCTTATAGTATAGTACTGGGTATTATGTATGTATTTACATATCTATATGGTTTTTAAGTATACGTGTGTGTGTGTGTGTGTATCTATTTATATATATATATATATGTGCGTGTGTGCGTGAATTATTTTTTACGAAATGTAAAATATTTGATTTTTGTTTCTATTAATATTAATATTATAAAGTAATTTTTTCTACCCACTATTATTTTCAGACTTTTAAAACTGAATAGATAAATAATAGTTTGGCTGTCAATAGAATAAAATAATGATTTGAGACCATTCTTTAGAAATCAGAATGAAACCCTAATAATGTCTTTTATTATTATTATTTTTATTATATTTACATTTTTTACACTATATTTTTCTAAACATTACATAACATCAGATCCCGGTTTGAAAACCCCTGACAAACACTATTTTAAACTAGTACAGAATCACGTATATAGTGCGTTATATGTAGCTGAACATGATCTGCTGTTGTTATTGATTGAACAGTATCTCAGTAAGAAGTCATGTGGATCAGTGTTCCTCACGCTGGAGTAGAGACGCACCTGATAAGTGTCTCCTCCTGATCGGCTGTGATTTTCTATCAGATTCACTCTGTCAGAGGCTGAGGAGAGAAACACAGACAGATGAACCACTGATTCCTGATTCACGGCTGATTCTGACATGATCATGAACGTCACGCACCTTTACTTCCCTGATAACCGCTTCTGGTTTTGGGTTGAGCGCAGATGCTGTAGATGACCCATCCGATCATAATGGTCACTTCGACATCACTCACGAGAACAGTGACCACAGCCCTCATGTCCAGCTGGATCAGATTCTCAGCATCTGCAGGGACACACACACACACACACACACACACACACACACACAGCACTGAAGCATTATAAGTATTCATAATGTACATTATAATGAATTATATCTTTTCCTAAATAACTGTAACCAGAGTTAAAATGCATTATAATTTCTTGTTACATCTAACATAATATAAAATCATGTTTCAGTGCATATTATGTAAAAGTGAATAGAAAAGTATTGTAATATATTATAACTGTGGCATCATAAGGTGCATTACAAGACATAATTAATTTAAACCTTACTTTTATACCTAATATTAAGTATTTTACACATAATATTTTATAATGTATTACATGTAAAGCTGAACCGAGTTATACCAGCAGTGTTTTATTATCTGCAGAAGATAAAGCAGTAATTTAGAAGCGAATGAGAGTCAGAATCTGCTGCGACTCAATCTGATTTCTACTCGAGTGCTGATAATTCATCTGTCTGTATTTCACATTAAATCAGACGCATCCGGCTCATGTGTTATAAGCTTTACTCACTCAGGACTTTTAGTAGGACTGTGGGTCATTAGAACACTCATCCGATGTACATGTGTGGAGTCCAGACGATACATAACTTATCCGTATTGTAGTTTGATTATCAGCAAATGTACCACGCTCACATTTCAGATCTATGTTTCCTTCGCCAACACTGATCTCTGGCTTCTTCGGAGCTTCTGCAAAGTTAACATTAGATCAGATCATAAAACATATTTCATTAAGATCAAAACACTAATGGGTCAAAGACAAAAAAGGGTTTAAGCATAAAAACAATAAGTGTAATACTGCTTTAAATTGTTGTTGTTTCCCCCCCCAACATTTTTTTTTAATTTTCTGTTTCATTTAATTGCAATTTTGTTTTGTTTTTCTGAGCAAAAAATAAATATCCCACATTTTTCCCTGATTTACAGAAGAGAGCCACTAAAATGCCATTCAGTGTAACAATCTTATCAGGCATATTTACAACAAAAATCTATTTATGACTAATTACTTTCACCCCAAATACTAATCAGTTGTAATTTCAAATTTTTTCAATGTGCCACTATCCTAGCTTTGCCCCATTTGTCAGGAAGAATGTTTTACTCATTTAAAACACAATCAAATTTAATATGCTCTCTTATTCTTTTATATATTTTAACATGTACTCGTCAGAATAAGCATGTTGTTTGAATTTTTACATAAATATTGTGTTAAACTGAATGACAATGTAACATTATTTCAACCAAATTGTAACATTTTATCCTCCAAAAACTTATTTGGAACCTTCAAAGTAGACACTTTACTTACATTTAATGTGCTTTCTATGAACATATAATCACTTTTGTACATTTCTTTTGATGCGGACATCTTAACGTCTTTGAGCCACATATGATTCTGGAAAAGCAAATATAGTCAAACAGCTGAAGAAGATTGTTACCGTCTGATCTCACAGCCGTCAGCAGACAGAACAACACCAACACACGGCTGTCCATCTCACTTTCTCCTCTCAATCAGATATTATTATTATTATGAATCCTTCGCTTTTCTCTCTTCTCTTGCCTGTAAATAAAGAGGTGAATCTGCTCTAGAGTCTGAATACACTGCACCGTAAAGAATGAACAAAACATTTAAAGCATTTATTAATTTTGGTTAACGTTCATTTCTACATCTGCTAATACAAGTAAGATTTGAAGCTGTATAAATTAATGTATTATGAATGAGCTTGAATTAACAATGAACAACAATATCTTCTTAAACTCATTTTTATAAATGAACAAGGAATTAAACCTTTTAGTAAAGTGTTAACAAAAAAATTAAACAAGATTTAGTCATATTAAATTATAATTAAAACAATCAAATGATTTCTGTCGAATTAGGATGAAGTAGTAAGTGAAAGATGAAGTGTTGCTACAGACCTGAGAGACTGTGATTCACTGACGAGAGAAGGACTGATGAACCGGAAGTCAGAAACCGGCACGACGCGATCCGGAGCTCAACTTACTTATGATCATCTCTAATAAATAATGATGAATCCATATGAAGAAATGACACTCAGAGAGTCAAACTCAGACTAATATTAACTAGACAAAAGCTCAACATTAAAAAAAAATCAACAATAAAAATATGAAAACAGGCCAGAGCCGCTCATCAGAGCTGTAAACGATCGTTCAAGAGCCTCTGTGTGTGTTTTATAATTATTTGCACTTACATACAGCCTGAGATCAATGAGAGCAGAAACTGCAGATGAAAGATCTACATTTGACTTCCGGCACAGAAACAGAAGACCACAAACACCTGCGAGAATAAGAATCCTTCAAAGCACACAGAAACTCTGACACACACACACACACACACACACACACACACAATCACACTCACACACACACACACACACACACAATCACACACACACTCACACACACACACACACACACACACACACACACACACTCTCACACACACTCACACACACACA
>NW_015536480.1:1356924-1371609 GCF_001515605.1 Sinocyclocheilus anshuiensis
ACACACACGCACACACACACACACACACACACAGAGCATTATTGTACAAATCAAACACAGGACTGAGCTTCACACGTCTCGTGTGCAATGGATATGATTTATTGGGGTATTTTCATCATATGACTGATACACAAGCAAGAGAAAAAAACATTTGAATAATTAACTAGTACTAGTTAAAAGAGTAGTTCACTTTCAGGATGAAACTTCCGTCATCATTTACACTCCTCGTGTTGTTCCAAACCTGTATGAGTTTCTTTCTTCTGTTGAACACACAAGATGAAAACTATTGGGATCCGAACAGTTGATGAGCACCATTGACTTCCATAGCAGGGGAACTGTTCGGATCCCAATAGTTTTCATCTTGTGTGTTCAACAGAAGAAAGAAACTCATACAGGTTTGGAACAACACGAGGAGTGTAAATGATGACCATTTTTATTCTGGAAGTGAACTACTCTTTAAGCTCGGGTTAACAGCCACAGCTGCAGTTTAACTAGTAGCGCCTCCTGCTGGATGGAAACACAATGACATGCGTTATGAAATATATTCATATATACAGATTCATAAGGAGCTTTACAAATATACTTACAGTAAATATACATACACATGATCATAATACCTTACGAACAATACTCTTTATTGACACAGCACTCCATAGAGCAGCAAAGAATTGTGGGTAAATACTGATGAAAGCACATATGTACAGTCGATGGTTCCTGATGGTCAGTCAAACGGATGTGATGTGATGTTCACAAGGCTTGTGCGAATCATTGCACGAGTGACCAGAGTGATGAGGCTCAGTCGTGATCTGATTCATGCATTTCAGATTCATCAACACAGACTAAACCATCCCAGCGAACAGAAACACATTACCGGAACGCTTTGCTAACATCCCCATTAAATCATGACAACGTTATTTCTGAATGCTCTCTGAACGTTCAAAACGTTTAAAAACACGAACATTTACGGAACGTTCCATTTTGGAATTCTGCAAACATTATGGGAACGTGACTTTGGAATGTGCTCTGAATCATCTGAAACTAATAAAGAGTAATGTTTAGAAAAGTTAATGAATGTCCAACTAAAATGTTTCATAAACGATGTGTAAATATTGTTTTTGTGCTAATGTTTTGAGAAAGACCAGAAAACTGGAAGAACGTTTGTTCATAACTAACTCTGTTAGCTGAGAACATGATCAAATCTGACGAAGAAACACTTCTGAACATCAAAAATAAAGATGGTATTAATGATCAAGCACTTCTGAATGAACTACAGATCCCATGAATCCCTGCGTTTGACGTCACTGAATCATTCTGTGATTTTAAGTGTTTTTCTCTGAATGTAATGTTTCAGGAATCATCATCACGGTGAACTAATGCCAGTTACTAACAAGGAAAATAAGCCTCTGATTGCCATTTCCATAGTAACAGTGGTCTCTCAGATCAGGGGATTATGGGTAATGTAGTTCTTCAGCAGGACACTGTCAGTTAAACACAAGTGAAAATAAGCTGAAAGCCTTCCTCTCATCTCCACAGCCTCAGGTCAGGTTTCGATCATCTGAAATGTGCTGCCACTAATATTCTAGACTGATTTATATAAAGCAATTCACTTCAAACACACCCAACGCCACACGTCTGGATCGGTCGAGTGCACGTGAACACTAGTTTATTTCTACAGCACGCTTCCACACTTCACTAGTTTCAGTTTCACTTCAAATAAATGACTTTAGGCTTGACGTTTATAATAAATGTTGTTTCTAATGAACACCAGTTATTTTACTATCATTGATATACTATTAGGCTATAGTTTTTATTTATATTTTGAATCAGATTTTACTTTTATACTTTCTGATTTCATTTTAATTCCAGTTCAAGCATTTTGTTGTGTTTTTGTCATCATCATCATTCGTATTCTGATTTTTAAATATGTTTAGATAGTTTTTATGCATTTTTTTAAACTTCAGTTTTTAGTTTTAGATTTACATCAAGTTAATCTAAATGAAAATAAAAAATATTGTCTTGGCGACTAGCTAAAATAAAATTTGTTTTAAATATTTTATTTTATTTAAAGTAAGAAAATGTATTTATTTTATTTGTTTTTTTTTTGGCTTTAGTTTTAATTAACCATAATACTGCTAAATTTAAAGTATTTGTCATAGAGTGACAGGACGTAAAATGCATGTTTTAACATATAATGTTTGTAAACATTTTATTTTATTTACTAACATTTATATTATTTCTGAATGTAACAATAAAACGTGTGTGTTTATTTTTTCCTCTCAACAAAGAAATTTTGACCCACTGTGACTTTATTTCCGCTACAGTATGTTTTTTTTTAGATCTTGAGCGCTCATCAGTTCCTGATGTCAGTCTTTTGGTTTGAGGGCACAGAATGAAGCTGAACATGTAGCTAGTGCTGGAGAATAAGTGTTCTGTGACCCCTGACGCATCAGACACACATCAGAGTTCAGCTCAGCTTTCGTCTAGAGTGCTTCATACGCTCAGTGTGTTGAGATCATGTAGCGAGGGCTTTGGTTTTGTCCTCCTGGAGGAAGGACACCATCAGGGTGAAGATGAGGAGGGTGATGAAGCCGGCCGTCATGATCCCTGGCACCTCCACACGTGACCGCAGGAACTCTGGGACATTCAGGAGGAACATGAGAGAAGCACGTGACGTCCTGCAGTCTGTTAACGAGCCGGGACACGAACCTTCACCGCACAGAAGTAGTGTTCAACACTGCTCAGTGAGATTTGAATGTTTGTGAATCCCGGGTCCGAGCTCTGGCTGTAGTGAGCGTCCACACGCAGGATCTCCGGCTGGACTGAAACACGCGTGTGACGCTAGAGCACGCTTCAGCTGGATCGCAGGCTTCTACAGATGCACTACTCAACTTTCTATCGCCATCTGTGGCTGAAACATACAATTACACGACGCTTGCAGACCGATCAAAATTTCAATTAATATTACAGAAATAATATAAACATAAATAATAATAATTATAATAAAGTTTAGAATAAATATATGAATCAAAATAATAAAATTTTTATTAACATTATAACTTTCATATTAAAGTAACGTTTTCTTCTTATGATTATTACAATTTATACAGATACATAATCTTATTAATGCCACAATTTCTATATTAATATATAACATTCTTCTTATTATTATTAAAAATCCATTTAAATTATAATAAATATTAAAAAAGTCATTTTAAATAAATATAAAACATAAATTAATATATTATAAATCATAAGAAGGGCATATATGAATATAAATTATAATATTAATATTATTATTATTAATAATAATATCTATATCTGTATATCTATCTATCTATATATTGGTATCTATATCTATCTATCTATATACACAATTCTTCTTAGTACTAATACTATTATAATTGTTTAGATTTTATCATACTATTATAACTAATAATTACTACTAATATCATAATTTATATTAACATGTACTATTCTTCTTGTTATTAATATAAAGTAAGTAGTAGTAGTAATATTATAATTTATATTAATATACAACATTCTTCTCATTATTATTAATATTTATAACCAATATTAATTCTTGACGATAAACCCTTTAGGAGTGTTTCATTATTGCTAACACGATGAGCAGTGTTTTCTGCTCAGACTCACAGTGGATGTTGAGAGTGACGGTGGCGCTGTAGCTCTCTCCTCCCGCAGGGTTTCGCACTGCACACACCAGCTCTCGGTCCCAGCGCTTTGGTTTCAGTGTGAACGTGCTGTTGCGCTCTGGAATCCTGCGCTGATGTCATAACCAGACGGGGCTTGAGCATCCCAGCCCTCTGATTGGCAGTTGAAGTGGTGAGTGACGTTCTCCTGTACGGTGACCGACAAGGTCTGCTGTCCATCAATTCTGGGGGCGGGGTCAATGGATGCTGTCAGAGAGGAAAATAAAGTACAGAACATGGAAACTAGAGTGAGTGTGAGAGAGAGACTGAGAGAGTGTGTGAGTGAGAGTGTGTGCGTGTGTTTGTGAGCGAGTGAGAGAGTGTGCGTGTGAGAGTGTGCGTGTTTGTGTGTGAGTGAGAGAGTGTGCGCGTGTTTGTGAGTGAGAGAGTGTGCCTGTGTTTGTGAGTGAGAGAGTGTGCGTGTGTGTGTGAGCGAGTGAGAGAGTGTGCCTGTGTTTGTGAGTGAGAGAGTGTGCGTGTGTGTCTGAGCGAGTGAGAGAGTGTGCCTGTGTGTGTGAGTGAGAGAGTGTGCGTGTGTGTGTGAGCGAGTGAGAGAGAGAGTGTGTGTGAGAGTGTGTGTGTGTGTGAGAGAGAGTGAGTGAGTGAGTGTGTGTGAGAGAGTGAGTGTGTGTTTGTGTGAGAGTGAGAGAGTGTGCGTGTGTTTGTGAGTGAGCGAGAGAGTGTGCGTGAGAGTGAGAGTGTGCGTGTGTGTGTGTGAGAGTGTGTGCGTGTGAGAGTGAGAGTGTGCTTGTGTGTGTGTGAGTGTGTTTGTGTGAGAGTGAGAGGGTGGGTGTGTTTGTGCGAGAGTGAGAGAGTGTGCGTGTGATTGTGAGTGAGTGAGAGAGTGTGCGTGAGAGTGAGAGTGTGTGTGTGTTTGTGTGTGAGAGTGAGGGTGTGTGTGTGTGTGTGTGTGCGTGAGTGAGAGTGTGCGCGTTTGTGGGTGAGTGAGAGAGTGTGCGCGTGTGCGTGTGTGAGTGAGAGAGTGTGCGCGTGTGCGTGTGTGAGTGAGAGAGTGTGCGCGTGTGCGTGTGTGAGTGAGAGAGTGTGCGCGTGTGCGTGTGTGAGTGAGAGAGTGTGCGCGTGTGCGTGTGTGAGTGAGAGAGTGTGCGCGTGTGCGTGTGTGAGTGAGAGAGTGTGCGCGTGTGCGTGTGTGAGTGAGAGAGTGTGCGCGTGTGCGTGTGTGAGTGAGAGAGTGTGCGCGTGTGCGTGTGTGAGTGAGAGAGTGTGCGCGTGTGCGTGTGTGAGTGAGAGAGTGTGCGCGTGTGCGTGTGTGAGTGAGAGAGTGTGCGCGTGTGCGTGTGTGAGTGAGAGAGTGTGCGCGTGTGCGTGTGTGAGTGAGAGAGTGTGCGCGTGTGCGTGTGTGAGTGAGAGAGTGTGCGCGTGTGCGTGTGTGAGTGAGAGAGTGTGCGCGTGTGCGTGTGTGAGTGAGAGAGTGTGCGCGTGTGCGTGTGTGAGTGAGAGAGTGTGCGCGTGTGCGTGTGTGAGTGAGAGAGTGTGCGCGTGTGCGTGTGTGAGTGAGAGAGTGTGCGCGTGTGCGTGTGTGAGTGAGAGAGTGTGCGCGTGTGCGTGTGTGAGTGAGAGAGTGTGCGCGTGTGCGTGTGTGAGTGAGAGAGTGTGCGCGTGTGCGTGTGTGAGTGAGAGAGTGTGCGCGTGTGCGTGTGTGAGTGAGAGAGTGTGCGCGTGTGCGTGTGTGAGTGAGAGAGTGTGCGCGTGTGCGTGTGTGAGTGAGAGAGTGTGCGCGTGTGCGTGTGTGAGTGAGAGAGTGTGCGCGTGTGCGTGTGTGAGTGAGAGAGTGTGCGCGTGTGCGTGTGTGAGTGAGAGAGTGTGCGCGTGTGCGTGTGTGAGTGAGAGAGTGTGCGCGTGTGCGTGTGTGAGTGAGAGAGTGTGCGCGTGTGCGTGTGTGAGTGAGAGAGTGTGCGCGTGTGCGTGTGTGAGTGAGAGAGTGTGCGCGTGTGCGTGTGTGAGTGAGAGAGTGTGCGCGTGTGCGTGTGTGAGTGAGAGAGTGTGCGCGTGTGCGTGTGTGAGTGAGAGAGTGTGCGCGTGTGCGTGTGTGAGTGAGAGAGTGTGCGCGTGTGCGTGTGTGAGTGAGAGAGTGTGCGCGTGTGCGTGTGTGAGTGAGAGAGTGTGCGCGTGTGCGTGTGTGAGTGAGAGAGTGTGCGCGTGTGCGTGTGTGAGTGAGAGAGTGTGCGCGTGTGCGTGTGTGAGTGAGAGAGTGTGCGCGTGTGCGTGTGTGAGTGAGAGAGTGTGCGCGTGTGCGTGTGTGAGTGAGAGAGTGTGCGCGTGTGCGTGTGTGAGTGAGAGAGTGTGCGCGTGTGCGTGTGTGAGTGAGAGAGTGTGCGCGTGTGCGTGTGTGAGTGAGAGAGTGTGCGCGTGTGCGTGTGTGAGTGAGAGAGTGTGCGCGTGTGCGTGTGTGAGTGAGAGAGTGTGCGCGTGTGCGTGTGTGAGTGAGAGAGTGTGCGCGTGTGCGTGTGTGAGTGAGAGAGTGTGCGCGTGTGCGTGTGTGAGTGAGAGAGTGTGCGCGTGTGCGTGTGTGAGTGAGAGAGTGTGCGCGTGTGCGTGTGTGAGTGAGAGAGTGTGCGCGTGTGCGTGTGTGAGTGAGAGAGTGTGCGCGTGTGCGTGTGTGAGTGAGAGAGTGTGCGCGTGTGCGTGTGTGAGTGAGAGAGTGTGCGCGTGTGCGTGTGTGAGTGAGAGAGTGTGCGCGTGTGCGTGTGTGAGTGAGAGAGTGTGCGCGTGTGCGTGTGTGAGTGAGAGAGTGTGCGCGTGTGCGTGTGTGAGTGAGAGAGTGTGCGCGTGTGCGTGTGTGAGTGAGAGAGTGTGCGCGTGTGCGTGTGTGAGTGAGAGAGTGTGCGCGTGTGCGTGTGTGAGTGAGAGAGTGTGCGCGTGTGCGTGTGTGAGTGAGAGAGTGTGCGCGTGTGCGTGTGTGAGTGAGAGAGTGTGCGCGTGTGCGTGTGTGAGTGAGAGAGTGTGCGCGTGTGCGTGTGTGAGTGAGAGAGTGTGCGCGTGTGCGTGTGTGAGTGAGAGAGTGTGCGCGTGTGCGTGTGTGAGTGAGAGAGTGTGCGTGAGAGTGAGAGTGTGCGTGTGTGTGTGTGTGAGAGTGTGTGCGTGCGAGAGTGAGAGTGTGCTTGTGTGTGTGAGAGTGTGTGCGTGTGAGAGTGAGAGTGTGTTTGTGTGAGAGTGAGAGAGTGTGCGTGTGTTTGTGAGTGAGCGAGAGCGTGTGCGTGTGTGTGTGTGAGAGTGTGTGCGTGTTTGTGAGTGAGAGTGTGTGTGTTTGTGTGAGAGTGAGAGGGTGGGTGTGTTTGTGTGAGAGAGTGTGTTTATTTGGTCTTACCGGAGCAGACCCAGGTCATGGTGTGAATGAATAAAGCAGACAGACGCACCCTCTGTCTCAAACACACACGGGGCATAGTCACCTACACACACACACACACTGACGCAGAACGGGGGGTGGTGCTTGTGTTTACTGTGATTCTGTGATTACTCTGGGTGGAGTGGGGGAGCTCAGATCTGACCCCGTCACTCTGAGCTTGACTCGTCAGGTCTGCGGAGCCTCTGCAGTGCAGATTCACATTCAGACACGAGCAGCTGCACACAGAGCTCACGATGAGGAAGAAAAAACCCAGAGGTTCATGCGTACAAAAACACCGCGTGATAACAAGCCGTTTCCCTTCTGAACTTCAGAATCTGTCCCGAGATGAAGCTGGTAACGCTAACTGAAGGAACGAGCTACTTTTATTCAAAGCATCTCTCATTCTAACTTTGACTAACGATCTGTTGAGGTTTTCTAAATGATAAACAAACTTTCCTCCAAGTAACATTAACAGAACGTTTGTTCAGAGTAATCTAAAACAATATACAGGAAAATAACAGTGAAAAAAATCATCAGTTATGAAACCAATTCAGTTTCAGCCGTAAAGCAGCTGCAGTCGCATAAATAACAGTCGCAAAAGTGCTTCATAAACACATTGGTGAACGTGTAGAGCATCATGAAGCTGTTTTCTGGTTCTGACGCAGATTCAGCCTGATCTGCTCACGAGCTCCAGCTGAGCTCCGGTACCGCGGTATTAACGTCTGATACCGCGGTATTCCCGTCTGACACGCTCTGAAAGAACACACTCACACTCGCTTCTGTCATATTCATTTCTTTATTTATATATATTTATTATTTCTCTCAGTTTGTTTGTAATCTTTTTTTTAACCATTGTTGTTACACTTTAGTATTTTTTCCAAAAACAGCAAAAAAAAAAAAAAAACCTGGAAGAAAATGACAAAGCTCAACATGATGGACAGACGGAGGATGAGGAGGAGGAGGATGGTGCTCTTCATCACAGACTCGCACCCGTCTCTCAGACGATCACATGACAGTTATTGGATTGGTCAGACTGAAGATGAAACGGCGGCAGAAATTGTCCAATATCAGCGCGTTTGGGCTTTAAACTCAGAGACGTGAAACGAAGCGTCTGTCCGTCTGTCTGTACATTTGGCTAAAAACATCGACTGGACATCAGAACAGAAATAAAACCGCAAAATCAACAATATACAAAAGCTTTCCCAACAACATCCACAAAAAATAACCAATAAAGCTCTGAAACAGAAAAGAAGATCATCTGTGGGCAGTACAGGATCTGTCAAACTACCCACAATGCACCTGTCGACGGACGGACGGACGGAATGAAGGAGAACGAGAAACAGCGAGGAAAAGCAAAACAGAAACCAAAGTCACAAAAACTGAAAGTGCAAAAATCACCGTGAGGAAACAAACACGGCTGTTCTCTTGCAACATAGAACGGTTTTAATAATAATCGTCATTCTTTTAATAATGTCATAACGTTTTTACAGAAAACAAGAATAATGATGATCATAATTCCTACAGAACATTAGCCATAAAAATGCGTTAAAAATAAAAACAGAAGTGAAGAAAGTGGAGAGCGAGGGGGAGTCAGCTGTCCCGGCGGAAGGGGTCGATCGTGACCGGAATGATCCGCCGCGGCGCAGGCTTCACGTGAAATACTTTGGGTTTGTGGTGTTTGGTAATGACGTCTCTTCGTGTGTGTGTGTGTGTGTGTGTGTGTGTGTGTGTGTGTGTGTGTGTGTGTTTACGTAAGACTCTGTGTTTGCCTTGCACATTGGAGTGCGGGAGAGCGCTGCTATGGCAACAGTAGGAGGGGCTTGGGGTGCGGGAGGGGCTGCAGCCAATCAGACACTCCCAGCGGCATGGAAGAGGAAGCCGAGAGCTCCGCCCCCTTCGTGCAGGCCACACCCACGGCACCCCGACAGACAGACGATGAGGATTTGGCATGACAGCACAACACAGCAGACGGATATGAGCTTTATACAGCAAATACACCCCTGAGAGAGAAAAACACACAAACACGCATTAAAGTTTCAGACCGAACCGTGCTGACACCCGTTCACACCGAGAACGATTACTATATCACCAGCATACCATCATGTTCTGCTTGTTGTAAGCATGCTGCAGTTGTCGTTTGTTGCTTTATGTAATTTTTTTGACTGTACTAAAGCATAAAATTACTAAAACATGAAATATTTGGCAGCCAAGCTAAGTTCTCAGAGAAACAACACTACAGTCAGTTATTCTGCTTTGAAGCATGCTGTGGTGGAATGTGTTATTGTTTCGGTCCGTGTGACTCCGCCCACTGACAGTTGAACCAATAGTATTTCAGAGTCAGGGATGCCAGATTCCACCTGACCTAAAAAGCCTCGGCGTCCATCAAAAAAGCTCTACGAGCAGAGGAATATTAAACACAGATAAATCAACTCATCAAGTGTTCATTGTTAATCACACTCATTTCTGTTCTGTGTCCTCAATCTGGCAACCCATGTGAGCATTGAGTCTGAGGAGAGAAATGGGAGAAACGACTCTCTCCGATATTTTGAATTTAGACTGCAGTGCCCATTTTAACCACTAGCTGTCAGTATTACACACCGCACCTAAAAAGCCAGATGGATTCTGATTGGTTGTTGATGTTTTTAATCTTTCATCAGCTGGAAAACATCATGCTGCAAGTGTTTCCAACGTTCTCGCTCCTCTGTGTCGTCATCATTAAAGCTGAGATGTGAACTTTGCTTCTCTTTTAAACTTAGCATCATTTTTCAAACGATATCTTTATGGTCATAGTAATCATCCTTTGTGGGAACGGGCCTTAAATAGGGTCTAATCACTTTTCACAATACACAGAAAATAATCATGTTAATGTTCGTAATTCGTTAATTGTCCACATTGATCAGTTCAGAGCTGAGTGATAGGATAATTAACTTAAGAATATAAGATTTATGGTGTATGTATGGCTTCATGTGAGTGTGTGTGTGTGTGTGTGTGTGTGTGTGTGTGAGTGAGTGAGTGAGTGAGTGAGTGAGAGTGTGTGTGAGTGAGTGAGTGTGTGTGAGTGAGTGTGAGTGTGAGTGAGTGTGTGTGAGAGTGAGTGTGTGTGAGTGTGAGTGAGTGTGAGTGAGTGTGAGTGAGTGAGTGTGTGTGAGTGAGTGTGAGTGTGAGTGAGTGTGTGTGAGAGTGAGTGTGTGTGAGTGTGAGTGAGTGTGAGTGAGTGTGAGTGAGTGAGTGTGTGTGAGTGAGTGTGAGTGTGAGTGAGTGTGTGTGAGAGTGAGTGTGTGTGTGAGTGTGAGTGAGTGTGTGTGAGAGTGAGTGTGTGTGAGTGTGAGTGAGTGTGAGTGAGTGTGAGTGAGTGAGTGTGTGTGAGTGAGTGTGAGTGTGCGGGGTGAACGTCTGCCTCCACGTCACACGCTAAACACACACACAACTCCGTCAGTGAGTGCGAACACGTGTGTGCGTGTCTGTAGTGTGCGTTTACACACCTGACCCCTCCCTCTGCTGCAGCTGCTGGCTTCCTGTCAGAGACGATTGGCTGAGGATGTCTGACATGCGGGCGGAGCTTAGCGCCTTCCCAGCCAATAAGCTCATTCCAGACATGGGCTCCACCTGCTCCTACAGGAAGAGGAGGTCAAGAGGTCAGTGTTGGAGCTGCGTCACACACACACACACACTCTCACTCTATCACACACACTCACACTCACACTCACTCACACACACACACACACACACACACACACACTCACGTAAGCATCGTCGCAGGTCTGGATGGTGTGGTGTCTCTGTAATGATGCTCGCGGTCTGTAAGTGTCTCCCTGCGCGGCGCATGAGCTGTAACCGTTATGATCTCCCTCCATCACTCGACACTCTGCAGCATCAGCACACGCCTCTGAGACACAACGACACACTCAACACCAGCAGCAGCAGCGCAAATAAACAACAATCAACAGAAGAATACACTGATTTCATTTTGTTTGCATTGCAACATTATTTTCATGAGCATATTAACCCACAAAACTCTTCACTTTGATATGATACACACTTCTTCAGGGAAGTTTTTATACAAGTTATATTTGTCATGTATGCTGATTTAAATCATTAAATAAGACTTTTTAATGTTTTTGAAAGAAGTCTCTTCTGCTCATCAAGGCTGCATTTATTTGATCAAAAATACAGTAAAAATAGTGAAATATTATTATAATGTAATGTATAATGTGAATCTCTGTTAAACTGTAATTTATTTCTGTGATCAAAGCTGAATTTTCAGCATCATTACTCCAGTCTTCAGTGTCATGATCTTCAGAAATCAGTATAATATGCTGATTTATTATCAATGTTGAAAACAGTTGTGCTGCACAATATTTTTGTGGAAACTGAGATACATTTTATTTTTCAGGATTCACAGATGAACAGAAAGTTCAGAAGAACAGCATTTATTTGAAATAGAATATAAATATTTTTATTAATTACATAGCACCTTATTTTAATGCTATTTTTTGTCATTTGTCATTCTTATATAGTATATTTTTGTAAAGCTCCTATTAAAAGCACTATATAAATGAATTTGACTTGATTTGTGTTTAAATCTTTGGCAATATTGTAAGCAAACACACTGAAACAGAGTAAATGTGCGTGTGAATGTGCTGTGAGTGCTGGAGTACCTCTGGTTGCCGTGGTGCTGTGCATGTAGGCGTGTCTGTGTGTGGGGGAGGAGTATGGCGGCGTGCTGCCAGGGGGCGGAGCCAGCAGCTCGTGTCCCTCAGCGCAGGGGGCGGCGGCTTTGGCCAGCAGGCCCTCGTGATAGGCCGGCATCTCGTCGTCCTCCTCCATGCTCTCTGAGTGAGGGAGGGGCGGGGCGGGGCACTCGGCCGGGGTCCTGATTTGGAGCAGGTGATGGTAGTGCTGTGTGGGCGGGGCTTGCGGAGGGGCGGGCTCTAAGCTGTCGGCGGCTTGGCCCAGTTGCTGCAGCAGCAGCATCTCTCCGTAGCCCTGCGGGTTGGTGGGCGTGGCTGTGGGCGGGGCCGGGTGAAGGCTCTGGCGTTTGAGCAGCGCGGCGAGGTCCTGCGGAGGCAGGCGAGGGTCGGTGTGTCCCGTGAGCGAGTGCCGCGGCGAGAGCAGCCCCTGCAGGGTCGGCGTGACGTGTTGCTGGGCCGGCCGGTACTCCAGCGGTGTGGGAGAGAGCAGAGCCTGCTGCAGTGCAGACGGATAGCCCTGATAGCCCTCCAGCCCCGGCACCTTCAGAGACACCCCCTGCATGTAGGGGTTATAGGTGCCGATGACGCCGCTCACACCGCCCTCGCCGAACATGTGCGGGTTAAACTGCTCGTACGCGGAAGTGTGGAAGCGACTCAAACTGCGACTGCAACACAAACACGAGAACGACTGTGAGATAACAGACTCTAATTAGCATAACCACACCCCCTACTACCACTATATGGGAGGAGTCTATGAGTCTGACTCCACCCCTCTAACAGAGAGTTCTAAAGTCAACATGAAACAGTCAACTTAGATAAAATTTCAAATATTCATTGAATTAAAAAAAAAAGCACATTGAAATGCAAAAGCTGTGCATCCAAATTTTTGGTATGTCAGAAGGCGTGAGACATGATGACGACGTAGTTTTTGTTAGCCTATCCAACCCATCAGATGCGGAATTAATTCTGAAAATGGTGGAGAAACAGAGTGAATACATTACACCGTCTGCTGAAGCGTCTGTTTTATCATATTAAAAAAAATGCGGTGCTTGATTTGGTTTATATTCGCTAATTCGAAAATACAGTACTTTTTCTCCTTTAAAATAAAGTGTTTTTACAATTTGAATATTATTATTAAGTTTACTTTTTCAGACATTTTTCCAGCCCTAATGGAATGTGATGGTGTTTCAGATCTGATCGGGATGTGTCCCGATTACATTAACTAGCTTTTAGAACTGATTTGACCATAGCTAAACAGCTAGATGACTACTGGTTAACATCAGGGTTAGTTGCCTACAGCAGCATTATTACATTCTGATGAAAGACTGTGAAAACAAATGTGATTTTTCGTACACTGCCAACAATGCAAAAATGATCACAGACTGCAAACACGCTTTAGTAAAGACGTGTTCACTGGTTAATTCTAATGGGATTTCATGCAATTTTAGAGTAAAATACTGTAATGTACAGTTTTTAGAAGTGAAAAAGAACAAATCATCTTATAATTGACGGAAAAAATGTAAAATGACATTCCCAGAATTCTGTGTGACAGCTCATCATGTGATTTCTCTTCACCACCTGTGATTTTACAGTGTTTATCAATATATTACAAAACAGATTTGAGTAATTTGGTATATTAACACTATTTCAGTGAAGGTTTTTTATTTGTAAATTTAAGTTAAATCTGTGAAACTTAAAACATTGCCAACAGCTGGTGCTTTTTACTGTAAATTTCAAAGATTAATTTTTTTACACTGAATACTGATTTCATGTTGACTTAAAAATACACAACACTGATATCCAAAATGTAGGTGGCGTGAATCCAGTGGTTCTCAGCACTGCTCCCAGTGAAGCGCTCAGTGTTGGGAATCACTGCGCTCATCTAATAACAGCACTGAGCATCTAATCATCATCCCGTCTCTAATCCACTGGAGCGCAGACCGACTTGGAGTGATCCCCAGTGAACGCGACAGGACACACATCTACCGCTAGCACTGGCCTTCACCAGCAAGTACCTCAAACGGCCGGCGGTCAATCGTCTGGACTGATATACTGTCGTCTGGGAGAACCTCTCAATATTTACACAAATCATTTCCACAACAGATTCATTCAAATCATCTACAAACACTAAACATGCTGAACTGCATTTAAACAAACATAAACAGCACTGATTCAAATTTACAAGAACATAAAAACAATAAATAATTAGATTTTTTTTTTATGACAACCAAAAACCACTAAACAAATGAAAAGGACACAATAATCGCGGCGTAACAGAGCGTCAAGCGTTTCCGCGGCGCTCGCGTCACCTGTGTGTTTCCGCATTATCTGCGCTCAGCTGCTTCCCCAGAACTCTGTGAGGCGGTGTTGCTAGGAAACCCTGCCGCTGGGCTCCGCCCCCGAGCTCCACCTCCTGCACCTGAATGGTCACCTGCTGCTGCTGCTGTGGGAGGGTCTGCGCTAGAGAGCGGGCGGAGCCTGGTGGAGGCTGCTGATTGGGCAGCGCCATGCGGGGGAGGCTGGTGGAGGGAGGGCTGGCGCTGGGAGACTGGTAGACGGCGGAGCCATGCTGAAACTGAACCGCAGACGGCCCGCCTGTGGGAGGAGTTTAACATATCAACGTCACGAGCGACTGCATGTCAATCACACGACAGCTCCCTCCCGCTGACCCACACTGACCGTGTGCCTGCATCATCCCCTGACTCCCCGGAGGACTCTGATTGGCTGGCCTGAAGAGGTGGTTGTTGGGATGCGTAGGAGGAGGACTGGAGGGCTGAATACGCAACCTGAGAGCGACAGAAGCACAACGATGAAGATCTGTGTGTGTGTGTGTGTATGTGTGTGTGTGAGAGAGTGTGAGTGTGTGTGACCGTGTGTGTGTGAGTGAGTGAGTGAGTGAGTGAGTGTGTGTGTGTGTGTGTGAGCGTGTGTGTGTGTGTGT
>NW_015536480.1:1371939-1374439 GCF_001515605.1 Sinocyclocheilus anshuiensis
GTGAGTGAGTGAGTGAGTGTGTGTGAGTGAGTGAGTGTGTGTGTTCACCTCTGTAGCTGGTATGTCAGGTGACTGCTGGGCTGGTTTTCTCCATGTCCCAAAGACAGGGCCTGCAAACAGGAAGTCAACAATATCATGATCCCTTTATAGTTACAGTCAGGAATGTGTGTTTGTGTATTTAACCGCACTTAAAACCTTTTTGACTCCACCATCCACAAAAATATTCCTACGCCTCTTGTTAATCTGCTGTAATGACTAGGAAAGTCACTAAAATATAATTGAAACTAAATTTCAGGATTGCAGCAGAGCTGGATGTTCTCTCTGCTCTTTACAACCAATGAATCTGCAGGACTTCTCCAGTCGTTCACGATTCACTGGATCAGGACTTGAAACACTATTTACTCCGTTTCAGTCCGATAAAGTTTGGCATTACTAGAAAAATGTATATTTGTTAATAAAATGCCCATGATGTTTAAAGGTTTAATTCATTTCAATGACTTTTCCAGGTCTAGAAATCAAACTTTTTAAACGAGTGGATTTATTGATTTATTTACTGTATATTGCTGCTGCCACACAGATCTAAAATAAACATGTGATTTATTTCCCAGCTGTTTACCTTCACAGACATAACCCACTGTTTTTGTAACCCCTTTTTTTTTTTTACGTAAACTTGTGTGTGAATGAGAACTTAGTTTAGTACTCACATGCTGTGACAGCCGCTTTCTGTGCGTGTGCTTCGGATGTGTGCGCTCAGAAAACCATATATCAGAAGTTCAAACTCATATGGTTTAAAACGCATGATTTCAGCGCGATAAACATGATAATCAGAACCAAAACAGATGTTTTTAGCAGGTCCAAGCTGTAATAGCGCAGCTCTATTCTGGAAAAGGGGGCGGGACCAGCAGCTCATTTGCATTTAAAGAGACAGGCCCGAAAAACAGCGTGATTCTGCTTCCACTCAAAATAGGCATTTTTTTGAAAATGTTATATTAATGATCTGTGGAGTATTTTGAGCTGAAGCTTCACAGACACATTCTGGGGACACCAGAGACTTATATTACATATTGTAAAAAGTGGCATAATGTGTCTCCTTTAAAACACTTAAACTTGTTTCATCTAGTCACCAAAACATTTTTCATTGAGCTATTTTTAATTAACTCTTGATGTACTAAAATAACTAAAACTGAAATAAAAAACCCAAAATGACAAACTTTAAGTAAAGTGAAAATGTAAGATGAAAGTGCAGTGTTGAGCATGCGGAGCGAGCCGGACCTGTATTTGCTGGTAGAGAATGTGCTGCTGCTGTGTGTGCTCCCTCAGCCGCTCGTCCTGCGGAGCCGCGTACATCTTCTGAAGCTGCTCACACTCCTGCACACACACACACACACACACACGTCACTGAGCGAGCGCACACGTCACATGACCAGGGTCACTCGTGTGTTCGCGCGTCAGCACCTGTTTGAGCTGTCGGATCAGGCTGTTGTTCTCCAGCTGGGTCTTGAACGCTTGGATAGTGGCGGCTCCGTCTGAGAAGCGTCTGACGGGAGAGAAGCGCTCCATCGGCAGGTGAAGAGTGTTACAGTCCTTATACGACGACCTGAGACACACAGACGCTCTCCATTAACGAGTCAGGCTGGAATAACCACAGACAGAATCTCACAAACCGCTCCATAAAATCACTTAAAAACACGTCAGATCAACATCATCAATGATCTGCTTTAGCTCCAACCGCATGTGCGTTCTACAGGAACAGACAGACAAGTTTAATTGGCTTAATTAAACACTTCTGAAATCATGCAGTGAAACAGATCAGCACAAATGCAAACGTGTCTCAGCTTTGACTTTGGTTTTTCATTCAGCACAATTCTATTGCGTTTCATAACGACCTTATAGAGAGAAAACACATGAGTGTGCTTTATGTGAAGCTCCTCCAGCTGCATACTAACATTATTCCTGCAGTATATAGTATGCATACTTCAAACACTGCGTTACACGTACTGTATCTCACAACGACTTGATCTTTCATTTGCATCATCTTCGATATCGGATCAGATGTGAACGGCCACATACAATATTCCACTGTGAACGCAGCCAGAGATTTCAGAGAGGTCAGAGGTCAAACCTAGCATCATGAGGTCAGAGGTCACCGTGAGTCTCCGTTTATTATGACCTCACACCGCACTTCCTGCGCAGACAGGAAGAGACGCGCTTCATGATGTCATTCCTCTCAGGGTTAGTCCGGTCAGAGCAGCGCTTTCAATGACAGCTTCAGCTTTAACTGCAGCACTTAAATACATGTATATTGTTACATTTATCTTGAAATAGTCATTTAAAGGGAAAAAGAACCAAACAGAATCAAACACTAAGCATTATGTTCTAGATCTGTGTGCCGGAAAACACACAACTGTCTGTAAAGCTCCAAAAATGTAACTAATATAAGTAAAAAATAAATAAAAATAACTAATACATAAATTATATGTATATAATAATAACACAATAT
>NW_015536480.1:1379439-1384886 GCF_001515605.1 Sinocyclocheilus anshuiensis
ACTCTCTCACACACACATTCACACTCTCACACACACACTCTCTCTCTCTCTCACACATACACTCTCTCTCTCACATACACTCTCTCACACACACATTCACACTCTCACACACACACTCTCTCTCTCTCTCACACATACACTCTCTCTCTCACATACACTCTCTCACACACACATTCACACTCTCACACACACACTCTCTCTCTCTCTCACACATACACTCTCTCTCTCACATACACTCTCTCACACACACATTCACACTCTCACACACACACTCTCTCTCTCTCTCACACATACACTCTCTCTCTCACATACACTCTCTCACACACACACACACACACACTCTCACTCTCTCACACACACATTCACAATTCACACACACACACGCTCCAACACGCTCCTCGAACACCCGAGTGTGCGTCTGAACAGGAGTCTGTGCTGGAGTCGGATCAGGAAACACCAGCGGATGCAAACACACTGCCGTACCTCTGAACGGCCTCCGGATCCGGCTCGGCGTCAGATCCCTCCTCATCCACCGGAGTCACGGCCGGGATCGGATGCTGACAAACACACAGAAACACGCGTCAGAGCTCACACTCCGCTTCATCCATCACAGAGCACACCATCAGACCTCACCATTCGCTTTCTGGATTTATTCCATCTTCATTCTGATGAAATCATATTGATTCTTAAATCACAAGTTTGATCTTTTACCTTCACTGAAATCTGAAATCACAATAATCTTTGTGTTTTGTTATTTATGATATGAAACAAAGTCTGAGCTTTCAAATTCGATCAGTTTTATCACTAAATTCAATAATTAATGTGGTTTTGCTGCTCTTTAATGTGTGCTGACAGATGCTGTAGTGAAGCGATCGTCTCTTCCTCTTTCCTACTAGTTACAACATTAAACATGAATGAACTTTCATGAATCATGGGATCGCTCAATCAGTGATTCAACCGCGAAAACACGTCAGTAAAACAGCTAGAGAAGAACAAAAGTCACGTAACGTCACATTTACCTCAGAAAACACATTCAATGACCATAAACTAGAAAAAAGAGAGGAGCATTTTGATCACTATATTACATATGTATTATATTGTGCTTAACCTAGTGTTCTTTATTTAATGTACGTTTGAATAAATCTGACATGAAACAGTTTAAATGTTTATTTCAACAAACTGGAGCAGAAACAATTAAATCATTACGAAGTTGACGTAAAAATGGCCTTATAGTGCAATTTAGATGTGTTTACAATTCTCTCAACAACTCTAAAATAGCAATGAAACATCATATTTTGGACTACTACATTATTCATGTTACTGTATGAACTGACAGGGCTCCCTGTGCAGTTTAAAGTATTAGTTGACAGATTGTTTGACATGTACTGCACCTGATAGCTTGTGAATCAGAATCGAATGAATGTACTCTACTCCAGATCCTGAACTCAGCGGTAACGTCACTGTGCTGATGAATGTCACCTATGATCAATAAAGCAGTACATCATGCTCAGCTGTGAGAAACAGGAGGATTGTGGGATTGTCTCACCGGGCTGGTGACCAGCGGCGACTGACCACGTGGCCTCTTCAACAGCTGCTGCGCGTGAAGCTGAATGTTGGCTCCGCCGTCAGATGCCCGGCGGCCCAGAGGACCCATGCCATTCAGCAGCTGCAGGGTGGGAGGCTGCAGGAGAGACTGTTCCTGCACACGACACACGACAGACATCAGGTGATCTCAGCGTCAGCATCAGCAGGTGTCCGAGCATATATGTGCATGTGTGTGTTTTACCTTGTACTCCAGCTGCTGCGTGGGCTGCAGGTTCGGGGTCGGCATCAGATGCATCTGCGCCATGGTGGGAACCAGCGGCGGGAAGGGCGGCTGAGGGGCCACACGCAGAAACCCAGGGGCCAGTTTCTGAAGATCCTCCTGAATCTCAGCCCTGACAAACACATACAACGTCAGTGCTGGAGGAAGGCAGGATGGGTCTAGAGTGAACTGGGAGAAACTTCGTTTGGGTGGGAGGAGCCTAAGTCAGGTGGGAGGAGTTTAGAGTGAATTTGGAGTGACTTTAGGTGTGTTCGACTTGAAGCGGCGCTGCTCACACCGATCAGTGTGTGACATCAAAGTACCGCGAGAGCTATAGAGAGCAGACAGCTCCATAAGCCCTCGAAACGCTCCCGCGAAACCTTGCCGTCACACTCCGACACACTCTGCTCAGCGCCGCTTCAAGTAGAACACTCCTATTAGTTTGAGGGGTTCAGAATGAACCAGGGTTTCGAGTGAAATGGGAGGGACTTGAGATAGTTGGGAGGAGTTTATAGTGAAATGGTAGGGTTTTGTGTTAGGTGGGAGGAGCTTAATTTGGAGGGACTCGAGTTAAGTGTGAGGGGTTCAGAATGAACTATCGGTTTTCACTGAAATGGGAGGGACTTAAGGTAGGTGGAAGGTGCTGGATTTAGTTAGAAGGGGTTTAGAGTGTACAGAAGGGGTTCGCATTAGATGGGAGGAGTTTAGTGTGAACTGGGAGGGACTTGAGTTGGGTAGGAGGAGTTTAGTGTGAACTGGGAGGGACTTTAGTTAGATGGGAGGAGTTTAGTGTGATCTGGGAGGGACTTCGAGTCAACTAGGAGAGGTTTTAAGTAAACTGTGTGGGACTTGTGCTAGGTAGGAGTGGTTTAGTGAATAGGGAGGGGCTTTAGGCACTGGCTGGGATGTGTGGTACCTGGGGTCGGGAACGCCCACAGTGTGGCGTCTCATGGACAGGTATCGGGCCATCGCTTCTGGACTGGGCTCTTCTCCCTCATCACTGTCCAGAGCCATCGTCCCGTCCGTCTGAAACACACACACGGTCAAAAACAATCCATCCTGCATCCTCACACTCATCCACTGTATATCAGTCCATTTGATTTATGATTTATTCTCACTGATTGTGAGAGCAGAGAGCTGAAAGGAGTGTCACGCTCACCTCGACGATCTGATTCTCGGGGTTTATGAGCTGAACCTGCGGTACCGTCATACTGACAGCACTACTCTGATCCTGCAGGACACACACACACACACACACACACACACACGTGATGAAGCAGATCAACCATCAGCTCCACGCTGGTCAAATACACTGATGGACTCAAAATATGTCTATATAGTTTTTAAGTTTTAGTTTATTTAGTTAACTATTTAGGTTGCTTTGGGAACTAGCTGAAATAAAATAAAATATATAAACCTTAAATTCATTTCTGTTAATATTTATTTTTTATTTCAAGTAATGAAATTTTGATCATTGATGCCTTGATCATTATAAACTAGATTTTCATCTAGTTTTAGTCTTTTCGTTTTGAATTTAACATTTTAAATCTGATACAAATTCTGGCTGCTCTGACCGAAAATAATCCCTTTTGTAAGTGATTTCAGAGCAAATACAGAAAGATAATGACCATCAGAAGGCTGAGAAATACTGCATCACATGACCAGAATCCTCTCACAACCCCACGATCCCCTTCCTCTAAAATCATCATTAGTTCTGCAGAAGCCCACGGCTCTGCTTTCATACAGTATGTAAATGAGGCACTCCAGAGCTCATGCATATTCCTCTCATCAGGAATCAAAGGTTGCTAACGGTAACGGCACACACCTGCATGGTGTTGAGCGGGTAGAGGGGGCGGGGCGTGGGTGGAGCCACACACAGGTTCTTGTGCCGCTTGAGTTTGTCAGACAGCAAACTGTAGGTGGCGCTGTAGTGATCATAGGCATCCGTGTGCAGAGACTGAGAGGAGAAACACAACCATGTGAATGTTCCAGGAGAACTCATCTGAATGAAGGAGGTGTGTGTGTATGTGTGTGTGTGTGTGTGTGTGTGTGTGAGTGTGAGTGTGAGTGTGTGTGAGTGTGAGTGTGTGTGTGGGTGTGTGTCACCTGTAAGGTCCGCTCGCGGTCGAAGCCCATTTCTGACATGGCCATCAGCACCTGCTCATTAATTAACTCCGTTTCTCTCTCCACCTTCACCTGCTCACATTCTGCTATCAGCTGACAGAGACACAGGTAAATCAGCAATAATTCTACACATCGAAAAACTGTTTTAGGTCTAAGAACTGCAAACATCAAGTGTATGTAGTGTGTGTTTTTGTGCTTGTGTGTGTGACTGACTCTGTCAAACTCGGGGTCGGGGTCTCCTTGTCTCATCCACTTGTTCTTGCAGATCTGCTCCATTGAAAGCCGTCGACTGGGTTCCAGAATCAACATGTGTCTGATCAGATACTCACAGTCTGAAACACAACCACACATCAGTCATGTGTTGTGGCTCCTCGAGTATGTGTGTGTGTGTGTGTGTGTGCGCGAAAGTGAGTATGTACTAAGTGTGCAAGAGTGAGTGTGTGTATGAGAAAGCAAGAGTGTGTGAGAGTGTGCGAACGAGAGTGAATGTGTGCGAGTGTGTGAGCGAGAGTGAGACTGTTCAAGAGTGAGTGCGCAAGAATGAATGTGTGTGAGAGTGAGTGAGTGTAAGTGAGCGAGAGTGAGTGGGTGTGAGCGAACGAAAATGAATGTGTGAGTGTGTGTGCAAGAATGAATGTGTGTGAGTGAGTGATTGAGTAAGTGAGTGAGTGAGTGAGTGTGTGCGAGCGAGTGTGTGTGTGTGTGTGTGCACAAGAGTGAGTGTGCGAACGAGTGAATATGTGCGAGTATCTGAGAGTGAGAGTGTGCAAGAGTGAGTGTGTGTATGTGAGCATGAGTGAGTGTGTGATAAGTGTGTGAGTGTGCAAGAGTGTGTGTGTGTGTGTGTGTGTGTGTGTGAGAGAGCAGGAGTGAGTGTGTGTGAGAGTGTGCAAGAGTGTGTGCTAGGGCTGTCAAAATGGCTGAAAAACTAAATTCGAATTTTGTACTTAAATATTATCAAAATTCGAATTATATTCTAATTTAAAATGCATAATTTCAGTTAGGGTGAAGAAAAGCTTTTGGCTTCTCTCCTGAGGCCACAAGAGGGCGCATCGAGCAAAATATTACATGCACGTTTATTCAAAGCATAAGATAACATGACTATCTGCGAAAAAAAGTGCATAATGTTTAAAATAATGCTTATAAACCAATTATAATTAAGTTGCTTAAAGGGGTCATATGATGCGATTTCAATGTTTCCTTTCTCTTTGGAGTGTTACAAGCTCTTGGTGCATAAAGAAGATCTGTAAAGTTGCAAAGACTAAAGTCTCAAATCCAAAGAGATATTCTTTATAAAAGTTAAGAGTTAACCACGCCTACCTAAAACGGCTCGTTCTAACACGCCCCCACATATCTACGTCACTATGTGGGAAGATTTGCATAACGCCGCCCAAATGTTCACGCAAAGAAAGAAGGCGTAACTTTTATTCTCGCTGTAGTATTGTTGCTGCCGCAGCCATGTCGTGAAGACGCTGTGTTTCGTAGTGAAACTACTTTGTTTGGTCTTCCAAAAGAGGAC
>NW_015536480.1:1384945-1389093 GCF_001515605.1 Sinocyclocheilus anshuiensis
TCTTACTTGTATCACACTTGACGTTGTTCATTGTTTGCTCATAACTGGAGTCACTTAATCATGCAGATTTATGCTACATTCTCTGTGTAGAATTGTACAGTAAGAAACTTATTTCCCTTAACCAGGAAATTAACGTTCTTAGAGTTGACAGACAGTTGACCCTGAAAGGTCAAGTAAATATCTACAGCGGATCTAAATATTTAGTCCAGAAAATGCGTGAAATATGTGTTCTGTGTGAACGGCTTGGTTTCGGGTTTTGATGTAAACAAGATCTTCTCCGCATTGATGTTATCTTTTCCCGCAATATTTGTAATTAACAACGCAGCAGCACCGCATCTAGTGGCTTCAACTGGATAGACTAACAAAAGCATTATAATGCAACGACACTTACATCGTCATCACATCTCGTGTGCCGCTGATAAGCTGCCTCCTTAACGCACACCTAAAATGTGGATTTTTATTTTCAATTCGACGAATATTCGAAATTCAAATTTTTTTTGACAGCCTTAATGTGTGCATGTGTGTGTGTGTGTGTGTGTGTGAGTGAGCAGGAGTCAGGAGTGAGTGTGTGAGAGTGTGTGCATGTGTGTGTGTGTGTGTGAGTGAGGAGTGAGTGTGTGATAGTGAGTGTGTGAGAGTGTGCAAGAGTATGTGTGTGTGTGTGTGTGAGTGAGTGAGCAGGAGTGAGTGTGTGAGAGTGTGTGCATGTGTGTGTGTGTGTGTGAGTGAGGAGTGAGTGTGTGTGTGATAGTGAGTGTGTGAGAGTGTGCAAGAGTATGTGTGTGTGTGTGTGTGTGAGAGAGTGAGTGAGTGAGCAAGAGTGAGTGTGTGTAAATTTGAGTGAGTGTGTCAGAGAATATGTGTGTGAGTATGAGAGTGTGCTTGTGTGTACCTGTGGACATGAAGAACGGGATCCGGAACTTTCCACTGAGGACTCGTGCGCGGAGGTTCTGTAAAGTGCTTCCATCAAATGGTAACGCGCCACAGACCAGGACATACAACACCACACCCAAACTCTACAGAGAGAGACGTTTACATCAGACTCAGGTCACCACACACTCATGCTCAGTGCTGTAGCTGATCACATGATCTGCGTCACGCAGCACACTGGAGACGCTCGCTGCATGTGTGCGTTTCTGCTGTACTCTCAAGTAAATCTGCACATGACAGCAGGAACGACACTGGCTTTAGAGCAGCGTTTGATTGACAGGTGAGTAGGCGGGTCTCTCACTGCTGTCCACGATGCATTAACATTTTACACATGCAATGTCTATGTGATATGTGGTAGGGTTAGTGTATACAAACACTGGATACAAACATTTAAATCGCACATAAGGCCATTTTTAAATGAACTTGATGGGATAGTGTACGTGAGGTCAGACAGACGCTGGTTTTTACCCATATGTCCACTTTAGGTCCGTCATACTCTTTCCCCTCGAAGAGCTCGGGCGCGGCGTACGGAGGACTGCCACACCACGTCTTCAGCAGCTGTCCTCGAGAAAACAGATTACTGAAGCCGAAATCTGAGGAGACAGAGAGACGGATGGTCAAACACACTCCATAAACACACACAGAGACACACACTCACACACACACCTGCGATCTTGATGTTGAGGTTGTGGTCCAGCAGCAGGTTTTCTGCCTTCAGGTCTCTGTGGACGATGTTCCTGCAGTGACAGAAATAAACCGCCGCTACGATCTGCTTGAACTTCCGCCGCGCGTCTTTCTCCGCCATCCGTCCGTGAGCCACGAGATGATCTGAGAAACACACGGGAGCAGAAACACCTCAGAGACGTTCAACACTGTTCTGGTGAACTGATTCTTCTGAATCAAAGTCCTGTCTCACCGAAGATCTCTCCTCCGCTGGCGTACTCGGTCACCAGATAGATCATCCGCTCCGTCTCCATCACCTGCCAAACACACACAGACTCAGCCAATCACACTCAACCGAACACAAACCACAGACCAATCAGCTGCGAGCGTGAGGGAGGGGGCGGGACCTGGTACAGACGGATGATGTGAGGGTGTCGCAGCATCTTCATGATCTGAACCTCCCGGAAGATCTTCTTCAGATTCTCCTCGTCCAGCTGAGTCTTATCCACGATCTTTATCGCAACCTGAGAGATGGATCACAACAATATCAGCAAAAACACTAATGTACTTCATTAGCAAAAATACAGGCTGTTTACGGTTGCCAAGCAACATGATGATCAAAGAGCATCCATGAATGAATTCATATAAAATTCAACTGATGTGCAGATACACACGTGTGAGTGTGTGTTTGTGTGAGTGTGTTTGTGTGTGTGTGTGTGTGTGTGTGTGAGTGTGTTTGTGTGAGTATATGTGTGTGTTTGTGTCCAATCAGATGGGTGGATGGAGAAGCAGCAGACAGCAGCGACTGTTCCAGTAACACAGACGCACAGTGCGTGTGTGTGTGTTTATTTTAAGCATGTGTTTCTATTAATATCACTGGATCCACTCCAGCTACAGTGATGCAATCAGACTCCAGCTGACCCTGTTCGGACTGAATAACATCTGGACACACACACACACTCACTCACACAAACACCCACACACACTCACAAAAACATACACACACACACACATACTCACACAAACACACACACACTCACTCACTCACACACACTCACAAAAACATACACACACACACTCACACAAACACAAACACAAACACAGATCGCAGGGCTGGAGAACAGCAAGTCCAAAATGAGGAAACACCAGCAGGAGCACAAACATCACAGACACACAAAAAAAGTGTGTGAGTCTGACAGTAGGAATGTTGTCAAATTCTGCACATTATCAAGCAATCAACATATATATCTATACCACATTTAAAAACAAGTTGACTAAAGTGCTTTACCCTCGCAAATTTACAAAACACCTACACACCAACACATTAAAACACAAAACCCATCTGAGGATGGTTATATGCAACAGAGTAGAGGTGCGTCTTCAGCACTGCTTTAAAGCCTTCAGTCGCGTCACAGGATCTGATGTGCAGCGGAGGCTATTCCACAGGCACCATCTCCTTTAGTTCTCAACCGCCACTTCGGGACATTTAAGAGGCAACTCTGAGACGATCCTAAAGGTCTGCAGCATGATGATGCTGTAACAGGCTGGAGATTTATTCTGGAGCAAGTCCACGTAAACCTTTAGAAACCATTAACAAAACATCTGTAATAAAGTGATCAAACGAGATGAGGTTCATCCACCGCATTATACAAAATCACACAATTATATCACACACCGTAAACACAATGTTTTCTTTAAAACACATTAAATGGATTCTTTTATAATCATCATGCACCATTTTCACAGCATCAACTTTTCAACTAAAAATGGAAAGATTTTATGCGTTTTGGCCGTTCATTTAAACAACAACAGTTAGAAAACACAGATTTTTGAAAACTGTTTCTCTACAGGCCTGGCATGGACAATGCAGCGAATAAACACCGTTTGCGTGGATCCGTGTGAACGGTGATTATATTAAAGTTTTAAAAAATGCAAAACACTTTTGTAACACATCAAAGAAACAACACGGTTGCTTGGCTTTTTTGAATTTTTGGAATTTTCCACAACATCCATATAACCAAATTATGTCGTGCACCAACGCAAAGACACCGCTGAGGTTAAACCAAATAAAATAAAAAACAAAAAAAGTAGTGGTTTGAAAAAAAACAAATGGTCAAGCAAGCAACTTTATAATTGTTGGAGCACTTGAGACGGAGTGATCAGTAACACTAGTCAAGATATTAACAATGAGCAATAACAGTACTTCGTAATCTTTGTTAATATTAATAATAATGCGACTGCTCATTGTTAGTTCATGTTAGCTCAGCTCCATTAAATAATATTAGCAGATTTTGGATTTTAATGTCTTAGTAAATGCTGAAAGTAGATTAATAAATGCTGTAAGAGTATTTTCATTATTAGTTCACTAATGTTCACAAATGGAAGCTTATTGTGAAGTGTCACAGACGGATCCTTGCATATCCCAGATCAGTTTCTCACATCACATCACAAAACAACTACAACTGTTTGGAGACGGCGAACACGAGGCGTTACTACTGTCACTACAGACACGGTGAACCGGCTCATAAAACACAGAACTGAACTGATATCCTTCA
>NW_015536480.1:1391603-1397963 GCF_001515605.1 Sinocyclocheilus anshuiensis
GTGTGTGTGTGTGTATAAGTGTGTGTGTGTGTGTATAAGTGTGTGTGTGTGTGTATAAGTGTGTGTGTGTGTGTATAAGTGTGTGTGTGTGTGTATAAGTGTGTGTGTGTGTGTATAAGTGTGTGTGTGTGTGTATAAGTGTGTGTGTGTGTGTATAAGTGTGTGTGTGTGTGTATAAGTGTGTGTGTGTGTGTATAAGTGTGTGTGTGTGTGTATAAGTGTGTGTGTGTGTGTATAAGTGTGTGTGTGTGTGTATAAGTGTGTGTGTGTGTGTATAAGTGTGTGTGTGTGTGTATAAGTGTGTGTGTGTGTGTATAAGTGTGTGTGTGTGTGTGTGAGTGTGTATAAGTGTGTGTGTGTGTGAGAGAGAGAGAGAGAGAGAGAGAGAGAGAGAGAGATAGAGAGTGTGTGTGTCTGTGTGTTTGTGTGTGTCAAAGCATGAATATTCACTGCGTCGTCAGGTGGAGAACTGCATCAAACATCGACTCACACATTACTCATCCTCACAAAGGATACTGATATCTGGAGATCAGTGTGGCTGATGTTACATAACACTATTGTTGAGATGATGTGAAGATATTACACACACTATTCCCTCTGAACCTGTGTGTGTCCACTGACATCACCAGCTTTTACAACCACACACTGCTAATCAAACACACGGTTATCAGCCGCTGCCAACAGCCTCAAAACCACCAAACATCAGCGGATGAGTCCGTTTCTCACATTTCTGCATTTAGCAGACGCTTTTATGCGGTTCTCACATGAAGCTACACACTCAGCAGCGCTCCTGATCGTGTAACGGTGTGTTAACAGCTCCGTCGCTCATCACAGCTCAAGTGTTTGTGTTTTATGCTGAACGTCCTCCGGCCTGACGAGCAGATGCCCCGCGCTGACGCACAGCGCTCCGTCACCGGCCTGTTAGAGCAGCTAAGAGGAGTTCAAACTGAGGGAATCCTGACGCTGACCTGCAGTGATCCGGGGCAAACCAGGACACACACACACACACTCTCTCACTCACACACACACACACACACACACTCACACACCCACTTATACACACACACACACACACTCACACACACACACTCTCACTCACACTCACACTCACACACACTCACTCACTCTCACACTCACTCTCTCACACACACACTCACTCACTCTCACACTCACTCTCTCACACACACACTCACTCACTCTCACACTCACTCTCTCACACACACACTCACTCACTCTCACACTCACTCTCTCACACACACACTCACTCACTCTCACACTCACTCTCTCACACACACACTCACTCACTCTCACACTCACTCTCTCACACACACACTCACTCACTCTCACACTCACTCTCTCACACACACACTCACTCACTCTCACACTCACTCTCTCACACACACACTCACTCACTCTCACACTCACTCTCTCACACACACACTCACTCACTCTCACACTCACTCTCTCACACACACACTCACTCACTCTCACACTCACTCTCTCACACACACACTCACTCACTCTCACACTCACTCTCTCACACACACACTCACTCACTCTCACACTCACTCTCTCACACACACACTCACTCACTCTCACACTCACTCTCTCACACACACACTCACTCACTCTCACACTCACTCTCTCACACACACACTCACTCACTCTCACACTCACTCTCTCACACACACACTCACTCACTCTCACACTCACTCTCTCACACACACACACTCTCACACACACACACGTATACACTCTCACACTCACTCTCTCACACACACACACTCTCTCTCTTATACACACACACTCACTCTCTCTCTCACACACACACACTCGTATAGTCTCACACTCACACACACACACATACACACACTCTCTCGCTCTCATACACACACACACACACTCGTATACACTCTCACTCTCATATACACACACACTCACACTCTCTCATACACACACATACACACACACACACACACACACAGTCTCACACTCACTCACACTCACACACTCTCTCATACACACACATACACTCTCACACTCACACACACACACACTCTCACACTCTCTCTCTCATATACACACACACACACACTCTCACATACATACACACACTCGTATAGTCTCACACTCACTCTCTCATACACACACACACACACACACGTATACAAGCTCACACACACACACTCGTATACAGTCTCACACTCACACACACACACTCTCTCGCTCTCACACACACACGTATACAAGCTCACACACACACACTCGTATACACTCTCACTCTCATATACACACACACACTGTGAAAGTTTTCACAGATCAGAATAGTGAAGTGGATGACCCAGGGAAGGGTCAGCTTACCCAAACTGAACCGTAAAAGTTTTCAGAGATCAGAATAGTGATGTGGATGACCTAGGGAAGAGTCAGCTGACTCGTACTTACCTCTGAAAGTTTTCACAGATCAGAATAGTGATGTTAGTGACTCAGGGTGCCACACGATATAATATGCGATTGTGAAAGTTTTCACAAATCGAGCTCGACCTAAAACAATGTTTTTGTATTCCAGCTGTCTGCGTGTTTATTGGTAATAGACGTTAAACATGAAGAACGCCTTTCTTTCACATTCCTTACTAGCGGACTTACCAAGGGGTTTACGGACAAGAGCTTTGCTGTGAAAAAAATCACAGATCAAACTGGTGAATATGACACCGGTTTCATTCCTCTGTGTCCAACTTTTGGCGCTATAGGCATTATAAAATTAAGAGTCGCTACGAAAAAAACTGATTTCGGCCCGAAGGACAGCGTCACCTGAATTCACAACTCATGGAGAATGATATTCGGTATTATTTGCATGTCTATGACAGCGCACTGCGTATTTATAGCCAAAGGAAATCTGAATATCAAACCGCAAACTATCTTTACTGCGGTTAAAACAGGAACTTCAAAACTGTGCTGGAGAAAACATGAAATCATCACAATTAAATTATTGTTTTAGGATTGAACTTTTAGAGTTATATGAGTTGTGGGTTTATATGACAGGTGGGTTTCTGGTCAAAGATCTAGTCTAGGACTGAAAGGTTGTGGGTTCAAACCCGTCACATTGAGCCGATGACACTGCAGCTGAGACCTGAGCCGAACAGCTTTACATACATCTGATAAATGACAAGAGTTAGTTTGCATCTTTATAGTTGTGTGTGTGTGTGTGTGTATACAGTATGTGTGTGTGTGTGTGTGTGAGTGAGCGTGTGTGTGTGTGTGTGTGTGTGAGTGAGAGTGTGTCGCCCTCAGGTGGTGGTTCTGTGGGTCGGCTCCCTGTTTTTATACAGTCTATGGTCGGCACCAATAAAAGCTTCTGCTGCAGACACTGGAGGAAGCCACAGCTGCTAAACATACTTCTGTCAGCAGGCCGCACACACACACACACACACTCACACACACACACACACACACACACACACAGTCTATATGTACCGTGTTGATGTGCGTGCACATACAGCTTCTCATCACAAAATCAAGCTCTTTCGCTTCAGTTGGAATGGACTCTATTAGCATGATGTTTTTACACATAATGCTGCCAAAGCATCAATACAAATATATGTTCTTTTCATCCGAATGTTTTTACTGTAACATATGTAAACATATACACATTATTGTCTGTTAAGAACTTTTGATCATAATGAAATGTTATATGCAATCTTTTAAATGTGAGAACTGTATTGGCAGTTAGTATCACATTCATATGAAAGCAGTTTTTATCCATGAACTGTATATTTAGTGTAAATACACGCGAGTCTCACAGATGTCTGTGCATAAATGAGCTTTTCATTTTTTCTGAAAACTGGAACATACATAAAATATCCATACAAGAAATATCAGTAACAAGACACATCAACAATAGAAAGAATAGAACAGATAAAGGGCTTTAGCGTCAGTTTCAGCTCAGCCGTAAACAAACGACGTCAAAGCGAGCGGTCACGTGTCATTCTGTGCTCCGATTGGCTGTTCAGCAGTGTACCTCCACCCTCAGGCAATCCAGCGCGACTGCATGTTTTAACTAAGCGGTAAATGCTGTATGTTGAATAAACGTTGAATTACGAACTCTTGTGTATGATGTTCTTTTATTTTTTATTTTTTTTAAATGTGATAGTGAATGATGTTCCGTATGTGTTTGCGCGCGTTTATGACGTGTACACATGATGCGTGCGCGATGACGTCACTCGGCCAGTGTCAACACAGCAGCGCTAGAGCGAGCGGACCCGGATCATATTTCCATCGGTTTAACGGCGGACTGTGTTTCACTGCGGACGCTGTCGTGTGTTAGAATGTGTTTCTTCCGGATCGCCGTTAAAACAATATCACGAGCTTAACGCGAGACACGGTCAGTCTGACATTACACCGACACTGTACTGATATATGCGAGCTTATGACTGTATGGATACGTGTGTGTGTGAGAGAGTGTGTGAGTGTGTGTGTGTGTGTGTGAGAGAGAGTGTGTGTGTGTGTGTGTGTGTGAGAGAGAGAGAGAGAGAGAGTGTGTGTGTGTGTGTGTGTGAGAGAGAGAGAGAGAGAGAGTGTGTGTGTGTGTGTGTGTGAGAGAGAGAGAGAGAGAGAGTGTGTGTGTGTGTGTGTGTGAGAGAGAGAGAGAGAGAGAGTGTGTGTGTGTGTGTGTGTGAGAGAGAGAGAGAGAGAGAGTGTGTGTGTGTGTGTGTGTGAGAGAGAGAGAGAGAGAGAGTGTGTGTGTGTGTGTGTGTGAGAGAGAGAGAGAGAGAGAGTGTGTGTGTGTGTGTGTGTGAGAGAGAGAGAGAGAGAGAGTGTGTGTGTGTGTGTGTGTGAGAGAGAGAGAGAGAGAGAGTGTGTGTGTGTGTGTGTGTGAGAGAGAGAGAGAGAGAGAGTGTGTGTGTGTGTGTGTGTGAGAGAGAGAGAGAGAGAGAGTGTGTGTGTGTGTGTGTGTGAGAGAGAGAGAGAGAGAGAGTGTGTGTGTGTGTGTGTGTGAGAGAGAGAGAGAGAGAGAGTGTGTGTGTGTGTGTGTGTGAGAGAGAGAGAGAGAGAGAGTGTGTGTGTGTGTGTGTGTGAGAGAGAGAGAGAGAGAGAGTGTGTGTGTGTGTGTGTGTGAGAGAGAGAGAGAGAGAGAGTGTGTGTGTGTGTGTGTGTGAGAGAGAGAGAGAGAGAGAGTGTGTGTGTGTGTGTGTGTGAGAGAGAGAGAGAGAGAGAGTGTGTGTGTGTGTGTGTGTGAGAGAGAGAGAGAGAGAGAGTGTGTGTGTGTGTGTGTGTGAGAGAGAGAGAGAGAGAGAGTGTGTGTGTGTGTGTGTGTGTGTGAGAGAGTGTGTGTGTGAGAGAGTGTGTGAGTGTGTGTCTGTGTGAGTGTGTGTGTAGAATTGTAAATACAGTTCTACCATGTTTTACTGTTTTTAAGGTTTTTGAAAGAATCCTCTTCTGCTCATCAAGGCTGCTTTATTTGATTTGACAGTAATACTGTGGAATATTATTAAATTTTCAAAGAATTTATTTCTATTTGAATATATTTTAAAACCTAATTTAGTCCAAAAGATTTCTATTTCACATACTTTCGAATTGTCTATTCATTAAAGAATCCTGAAAAAATGTATCACATTTTCCACAAAAATATTGTGCATTGATGATAATCAGAAATTATTCTCGAGCAGCAAATCAGCATATTAGAATGATTTCTGAAGATCATGTGACACTGAAGACTGGAGTAATGATGCTGAAAATACAGCTGCGCATCACAGAAATAAATTACAGTTTAACAGATATTCACAGAGAAAACCGCTGTTTTAGATTCTAATATGAAAGCAAAATGATTGTTCTTACTGTATTTGTGATCAGGTAAATACAGCCTGTATGAGGCTTCTTTCAGAAACACTCTGGGCCGGCGGTGTGTGTTCAGGTGAAGTATGGTAAGTATGCAGCAGCTCTGGTAAATGTCACACGCGTGTGTTTCCTGCTTCAGACTCGCTCTGCTTGTCTTCTGCTCCAGTTCTCAGGCTGATGACGGATCCAGGATGCTGGGGTTGTGCTGTGGTTCTGTCCGGTTTGCTCCGGTTCTGCTGGTCCTGATGCTGGTGTCGTGCTGTCCGGCGGCCTGCGGCGCTAGTGTGGTCATCCAGAGAGACGCTCAGTTCGACGTCACGTATGATGACACGGTCACCAGCGACAACCAGACCATCTACTCCTACAACCACACCGTCTCCAGAAACAAGGCAAGTCCACCAGAACCGCTGACGACTGCACTGACATCTCATGTGCTCACGGTAACTTCAGTACCTTCTGTGTGTGTGTGTGTGTGTGTGTGTGAGTGTGTGTGTGTGTGTGTGTGTGTGTGTGTCTGTGTGTGTGTCT
>NW_015536480.1:1398050-1401253 GCF_001515605.1 Sinocyclocheilus anshuiensis
TGTGTGTGTGTGTGTGTGTGTGTGAGTGTGAGTGTGAGTGTGTGTGTGTGTGTCTGTGTCTGTGTCTGTGTGTGTGTGTCTCTCAGACGGAGGGTGTGCGTGTGTCCGTGGAGCTGATGTCGGAGAGCGCTCAGAGTCCGGTTCTGTTCGTGGTCCGGCAGAAACAGGCCGTTCTGTCCTTCCAGGTTCCCCTCATCCTCAGAGGCCTGTGAGTACAGCTGTTGCCTAGCAACTCCACATCCCATAATAACCTGATCAAAATGAGTGAGAGTTCATCAGTCTCCAAATTCAACAACAAAATCTAGATTTTAAATCTAAATTTGAGGTATTTTAAGTATATGATATGAAGTATTTTTATTGATTATGGCAAATTAAATTAATTAGTTAATTAAATAAACCAGTCTTCATTAAATTAGAAATGAATACATTCATATATCCAAAGCAACAAAAGCAGTTTGTGAAGGAGACAACAATATTCATAATATAAAGTGCGATGTTAGTTCAGTACATAACTGTGTGTGTGTGTGTGTATATATATAATAATATACATACTGCATATACTGCTGGAGTCAGATGATAATCAGGTGTCAAAGTTAATTTTGGACTCTGATTTGATGATTTGTTCATTCATGTGTGAACTTTGATCTCTCAGTTCCTCAAGAACTTCTGTTTTTGCACAAGCAGCACAGATGAAGCAATAAAAGGATTTGTTTAGTTCTCACACTGTATTTTTTTAAAGAAACGGTTCACTCAAAAAATAAAATTCGGACATAATTTACATATTGTTCCAAACTATGAGTTTCTTTCTTCTGTTGAACAAAAAAGCAGATATTTTGAAGAATGTGGGGAACCAAACAGTTGCTGGTCCCCACTGACTCCCGTAGTATAGAAACACATCAAATACAAACTGTACCAGAAACAGAAGAAATAAATTCATGCCGGTTTGGAACAACTTGAGCGTGAGTAAATGCAAAGCATTGAATCTGGATTTAAGAATGTTTAGATATTTACATTAGAAAACAGGACAAAAATACTGTGGAAAATATTATTTTTTGCAGTGTGTGCAACATTTAATGCCATGACTTTGAGTTTAAGACTTTCTGCTCTGATGTAAGAGCTTTTCAGGACAGAGACCCCGTATGTAGATGTGAGTGACTGTAACGGTGAGTGCGTCTCCGCAGGTATCAGAGGAAGTACCAGTACACGCAGCTGGGCCGTACGCTGTGTCAGCCGCCCACCAAAGCCGTGGCAGAGACGCAGTTCTTCTACGTGGACGTGTCGACGCTGTCCAGCGCTGGGATCCACTATCAGCTGCGCGTCAGTCGCGTGGACAGCTTCACGCTGCAGTGAGTCACTGAGCAGTCAGGCTTCACAGACGCTATCAGATCCAGACACTAGTTCTGCCTCTGTCACTGTTTTCTTGGTGAACTGCTGTAAACCTGTGGCCTGAAGCTGGTGATTTAGTCGTTTTAGCATCCTGTTCGCCCCGATCTTTAGGAATGTCATGCTTTTATGTTTCTATTTGTTCCTCTGTTTTTTGCCACGGGATTGACATCCCGTGGTAACTAGGATTTACACAAGCTTCAGTCTGGAACCAGAACACCTGAGAAGAGATGATGCCAACCCCTCAGAGGACCTCAGATGATGCCAACCCTGAAACAACATACAGAACTACCACTCTCTCACACACACACACACACATTCATTAATTCACTGAGGACTGGAGTTTTCTTCAAGGGTTTAATCTGATTTCAGATCAGATTCCTCCACCTCAGATCAGTGTCAGTGAGTGTTAGAGACGCTGCAGAGCTGATCTCAGAGCAGTCATTGATGCACATCCTCTGATCTCAGTCCTGCAGCGTCACACACTCCCTGCTAGAGGAGCTCAGAGCCGGACAGGTGTGTGTGTGTGTGTGTGTGTGTGTGAGAGAGCAAACAGGTGTGTGTGTTTGACATCCTGCTTCTGAAGGAACTGAGTAACAGCTAAAGCTGCTGAAGTAAAGCTGGAGGCCTGTTGATGTAATGACAGAGAAATCATGATAAATGTGAATACAAGGCTAGACACAGCAGTGGCACATACAAGCCACTTACAGGCATAGATCAACCAAAAAGGAGAGAATTCTTTCCCTTTTTTATTGAAAAAAACAAAACAAGGAAATGGGCCATTGTATTTCCAGAAAACACAGAGACATTCTTCAAAATATCTTCTTTTGCGTTCCACTGAAGAAAGAGAGGGTGGGTAAATGATGGCAGAATGATCATTTCGTTAGGTGAGCTATAGTAATCACAGGATAGATGAACTCTGCTTTTGACCAGCAGGGGTCGCTGTCACCCTCAGTACATGGCCTCAATGTCAAACACTCAGATTCATTTCAAAAACCACCTGTACTGCCAAAATACAGCTTAGAACGCAAGTTATTTGTTTCAATACATCATGACACTGCCTGCTTTGCCATTACATTTGCTCATGCGAGTGAATTTATCCAAACGACCAACATCACATCACGACCGCGTCACATTTGATCACCTAAATATGCTGTGAAAAGATTTAGACGAGTTTGAAGAAATTTATTTTTGACAAATTCAATATTGAATATAAATATGTAATAATGTGGGTTGTCAGATGTCACACACACAAACAAACATTTACTTATCTCTATAAATGTGGACATTACATAGACCTCTATTGTTATTTTTATATACAGCTCATTATAAATACTATAACACTAACCGATATACTACTCTGCATTGTTACAATTTTAAAACACTTCATTTAATTTATTTTCATATTGTTTTTACACTCACAAACACACACAGATCTCCTGCAGTGCTGGAGTGTAATGACTGTGTGTGTGTGTGTGTGTGTGTGTAGTTCTTTAAGTATGTGTTCCCTGATGGTGTGGACACCGTGATCGTGAAGGTGAGCTCACAGAAGAACTTCCCCTGCTCAGTCATGTCAATACAGGACATCCAGGTGAGAAACACACACACACACACACTCTCTCACACTCACACACACGCTCTCTCACACACACATACACACACACTCTCTCTCACACACACACACACACTCTCTCTCTCTCTCTCACACACACACACACGCTCGCTCACACACACACACACACACATACACACACACTCTCTCTCACGCACACACACAAACACACACACACACTCTCTCACACACTCACACACACACACAC
>NW_015536480.1:1401325-1407936 GCF_001515605.1 Sinocyclocheilus anshuiensis
CACACTCTCTCTCACACACACACACACTCTCTCACACACACACACACACACTCACACACACACACACACACACACATGTATGTCAGAGTCAGTCAGCTGTGTATGTGGTGATATCTGTCTGTCTCTCGGTCTGTCCAGTGTCCGGTTTATGATCTGGATAATAATGTGGCGTTTATTGGAATGTATCAGACTATGACCACCACAGCTGCCATCACAGTGCAGGTAACACACACACACACACACACTTCTATCATTACAAGGACTTTCCATTGACATAACTGTTTTTAAACTAAGCTAATGACATTTTTTGTCACCTAACCATCACTGAAACCATTTTGTGTTTAGTACTGTAATCAGGATATTCAGAAAGGGCACATGACTGTAGGGTTTGCCGCTTTTTAGTAAAACAGTGGATTTTATCTCGCATTCAGTGTCTAATTGCATATTTAATAAAACATTGTTGAAATAAGTTGATGTATCCGTTTGATTGACGGGGACAGTCACACCAGCACACAGAATCAGTGCAGTGTGATTATTATTGTGTGAGGTTGTGTGATCCGTGTGTTTCAGAGGAAGGATTTCCCCAGTAACAGTTTCTATGTGGTGGTGGTGGTGAAGACTGAAGACGAGGCGTGCGGAGGACCACTGCGATTCTACCCGCTCTTACCTGGTTAGTGCAGCCAATCAGAGCACAGGGTTACTCTACTGCAGCCAATCAGAGCATACTGCAGGCAATCAGAGCACACCGTTACTCTACTGCAGCCAGTCAGAGCACAGGGTTACCCTACTGCAGCCAATCAGAGCACAGGGTTACCCTACTGCAGCCAATCAGAGCACAGGGTTACCCTACTGCAGCCAATCAGAGCACAGGGTTACTGTACTGCAGCCAATCTGAGCACACTGTTACTCTACTGCAGTCAATCAGAGCACACTGTTGCTCTACTGCAGCCAATCAGAGCACAGGGTTACTGTACTGCAGCCAATCTGAGCACACTGTTACTCTACTGCAGTCAATCAGAGCACACTGTTGCTCTACTGCAGCCAATCAGAGCACAGGGTTACCCTACTGCAGCCAATCAGAGCACAGGGTTACCCTACTGCAGCCAATCAGAGCACAGGGTTACCCTACTGCAGCCAATCAGAGCACAGGGTTACCCTACTGCAGCCAATCAGAGCACAGGGTTACCCTACTGCAGCCAATCAGAGCACAAGGTGACTTGACTTGACTTGACTTTTCTTTTCTCTTCACAGGACAGACAAGAAATTCAGCTTCAACGCGACGCCGTCCCAACCACAGGTCTCACACACACTCTCTCTCACACACACACACACACTCTCTCTCTCACACACACACTCACACACATAAGTTGATGTATCCGTTTGATTGACGGGGACAGTCACACCAGCACACAGAATCAGTGCAGTGTGATTATTATTGTGTGAGGTTGTGTGATCCGTGTGTTTCAGAGGAAGGATTTCCCCAGTAACAGTTTCTATGTGGTGGTGGTGGTGAAGACTGAAGACGAGGCGTGCGGAGGACCACTGCGATTCTACCCGCTCTTACCTGGTTAGTGCAGCCAATCAGAGCACAGGGTTACTCTACTGCAGCCAATCAGAGCATACTGCAGGCAATCAGAGCACACCGTTACTCTACTGCAGCCAGTCAGAGCACAGGGTTACCCTACTGCAGCCAATCAGAGCACAGGGTTACCCTACTGCAGCCAATCTGAGCACACTGTTACTCTACTGCAGTCAATCAGAGCACACTGTTGCTCTACTGCAGCCAATCAGAGCACAGGGTTACTGTACTGCAACCAATCATAGCGCAGGGCTACTCCACTGCAGCCAGTCAGAGCACACAGTTACTCTAGGTTACTCTACTGCAGCCAATCAGAGCATACTGCAGGCAGTCAGAGCACACCATTACTCTACTGCAGCCAATCAGAGCACAGGGTTACCCTACTGCAGCCAATCAGAGCACAGGGTTACCCTACTGCAGCCAATCAGAGCACAGGGTTACCCTACTGCAGCCAATCAGAGCACAGGGTTACTGTACTGCAGCCAATCAGAGCACAGGTTTACCATACTGCAGCCAATCAGAGCACACGGTTACTGAAGTGCAGCCAATCAGAGCACAGGGTTACTGTACTGCAGCCAATCTGAGCACACTGTTACTCTACTGCAGTCAATCAGAGCACACTGTTGCTCTACTGCAGCCAATCAGAGCACAGGGTTACTGTACTGCAACCAATCATAGCGCAGGGCTACTCCACTGCAGCCAGTCAGAGCACACAGTTACTCTAGGTTACTCTACTGCAGCCAATCAGAGCATACTGCAGGCAGTCAGAGCACACCATTACTCTACTGCAGCCAATCAGAGCACAGGGTTACCCTACTGCAGCCAATCAGAGCACAGGGTTACCCTGCTACAGCCAATCAGAGCACAGTGTTATTGTACTGCAGCCAATCAGAATCCATGTTTGATGTGATTGTGTGTGTTTCCTCAGATGAGCTGCTAGATGCTGGGAATCGCAGTAAAACTCTGGATGTGATTGTTTCTCCTGCCATTAACTGTGAGCAGCACTACACATTCACTCAGTCCTTCATTCATGCATCCATCAGTTCATTCGTTCATTCTGTCTGCTCTCTAGCGGAGGTGTATGTGATGGGGATGCTCTTCTGCCTGGGGATCTTCCTGTCCTTCTATCTGCTCACGTTTCTCGTGGCGTGTGTGGAGAATAAGAGGTACGACACTGTGTTTGAAATGATAAAGACACAGATGCTGCTCTGAACCTGAACACGATGCCAGTGACACCAAATAAATGCAGTAGTTGAAGGTTTTCATGATGTTTGAAGATTCAGTGACAGCCAATCACATTCTGTCTTTCTCAGGATGAACAGGAAGAGGGAGTGGCTTCTGAACGCCGACACCTCACCTGCAGAGACAGGTAACCGAACACACACCTGTAGGAGTGTTAGCTGTAATTTATGGACTAATCTGGATCACAGAATTATTAATGTCTTGAATGTAATGAGTGACTTTATCAAAATGTTTATTCTTTTATTTTCTATTCTCTTTTCACCATCTTTGTGTGTGTTTAGCGTCTCTCTTGGGTAAGACTTGTGTGTGTGTGTTTTACTGACACACTGATTTATTAGCACGCTGTCTCACACAAGTGTGTTTGTGCACAAGATATGACACTTCCTGCTTTCATTGGCTCACAAACGCTCTCTCTATCTGTGCACACCTGTAGTTGTGACATCACTGCTGTAAACTAACCCAAACACTAACACACTCCTGTTTAGAGGTGCTTAGTGAACTGAATCTTTTTGTTTCACTTTTGGGCATGACGACCTCATTTACATGCAGGAGTGACTGCTGAATGATCTAGTGATCTCTATAGAAAGAAACATGAATGCCAGCAGTGTTTGAAATAATAAAAACCATTAACTACTAGCTGTTCAGATCAGTTCTGTGTGGATCTCGTGTAAATGTCACTCCTGTAAGTAACTGAACTGTGTTTGATATTCAGTACTGAAGATTTAGATGAAGCACATCTCCACACACACACACACGAGCATCTGTCTAACCCACTGTGTGTGTTTCAGGAAAGGCTCCAGTGTCTCCGTATGAATACGGCTCATTTGGTGGGTTTGTGAAAGTTTTCATTCGGATTGATTTCTGCATCGGATGTGTTTTAATCTGTCTGTCTGTTTCTCTAGCTGATAACGGAAGCACATTGAGCTCTGAAGCTGTTACTGACAGTTTAGCATCGGCCGATGGGAACTACGGATACATGGGTACACACACACACACACACACACACACACACACACACAGAATATATTCATGCTCATGTTGGTAGTTCTCTGCCCTCTCATTGGCTGTCTGATGTGCTCTGCTTTCTGATTGGTGTGTTTTTACCACTTAGGATCAGAGACTTTTAAACGGCGAATACTCACAGCACATCATGTAGCCATCCGCATTGGTGACACGCCCACTTTATAAATCAGCCAATCAGCACCTCCATACGAAATCCCTCCCAATCCAAAATCAGAATCCCACAAATATTGGCCCGATGTCCTGAAAAACATCGGAAATGATTGTGTCTTTAATTGTATTTGCTTTGATTTTTATTTAAATGAGTACGAGTTAATGAGAATTTGGATAAAAACTTCTATTAAATGCATAAATACAAGTGATATAAATCAAGTGCCCTATTTGCTGAAAAATTTCTAATGCATGATGTAATGAATGATGTCATTTCAGGAATTCATTCAGTGATCCATCCGTCATGATGATCTAAATCTGAAGCCTGCTGATCAGCGTTGTGTTTTCTGTGTTCTAGAGCGTTCCTTAGAGAGTGTCGGCCGCAGTCGCCACGAGTCTCTGAGTTCAGTAGAAGAAGACGATTACGACACGCTGGCCGACATCGACTCGGACAAAAACATCGTCCGTACAAAGGTGCTCGAACCAGTGAAGAACACAACTGTAACAACGAGAACTGTAACTGTGTATTTATTGACTGTGATCTCTGTCCTTCACAGAAGTTCCTGTGCGTCTCTGATCTCGCTCGTAAAGACAAACGCATCCTCAGCAAGAAATACCAGATCTACTTCTGGTGAGTCTCAAACACACGGGTCAGGACAGGAAGTGTGTGTCTGTTTTATACCTCCGGTGACTGTGCTGTGTGTGTGTTTTCTCTGCAGGAACATTGCTACGATCGGCGTGTTTTACGCTCTTCCTGTCATTCAGCTGGTTATCACCTATCAGACGGTATGAAATCTCTGTTTATGTATGTATTTATGTACAGTATACGTCATGTGTGTTCTGTCTCCCCGATGACTATTATAATGTGTTTTCTGACAGGTTGTAAATGTCACTGGAAACCAAGACATCTGCTATTATAACTTCCTGTGTGCACACCCTCTGGGAGCTCTAAGGTGTGTGTGTGTGAGGGAGAGAGAGAGAGAGTGTGTGTGTGTGTGTGTGTGTGTGAGAGAGAGTGTGTGTGAGAGAGAGAGAGAGTGTCTGTGTGTACATTCATCAGACATTTTGGAAGTAATTAGTGGATACAAAACTGTCTAAATGCATAAAGCCTTTTCTCATCAAAGATGAAAACTATAAAGTTTTAAAAATTAGAGCGAGAATAGCAGAGTCCAGACCATAAGAATAATAATATTGTTGGAATTATTTTTAGAGTTTTTTACTGCTGATGATCAGTAAAACCTTTGACAGCTAATCAGAATCCAACTTCAAAGAGCTGAAGCATTTAAAGTGGCAGACAAAAAACTGCGAGTAAAGATCTGCAGTAAATGTGAGTGTTGTGATGTGTTCAGCTCCTTCAATAACATCCTGAGTAACCTGGGTTATGTGCTGCTGGGGCTGCTGTTCCTGCTCATCATCCTACAGAGGGACATCCTTCATAAACGCGCGCTCGAGCGCAACGAGAACACAGCTATGGTGAGAAGCAGAGAGCATCGCATCTGTCTGACCCACTGACTGTCCACTCTCTTCACTTCAGACACCTGAATCAGGCTGTGTTTTAATCAGCTGTTTGTCTTCAGGAGTGTGGCATTCCCAAGCACTTCGGCCTGTATTACGCCATGGGCACTGCTCTGATGATGGAGGGGCTACTCAGCGCCTGCTACCACGTCTGTCCGAACTACACCAACTTCCAGTTCGGTGAGTGTGATGATGTTCATGTACCGCAGGGATTGTGACCTACATCGGATACATCAGACATATAACGGATTATCAAAAAAGAGGAAGTGCAGAGCGGGACGTGGTTGAGTGCATCAGCTGTTGATTGGATGTTGAGATGCAGGCCTGATGGGCGGAGCTTAAGAGCACTGACTGACTGGAATAGTCCTGCATATGTCACTAAAGAGAAGACTGATGATCCAGTTATGAATCACGAGGTCAAAACATTTAAATGGTAGTAATTGTAACAGATCAGTAACATGAATTTAGAAAACAGAGAGGGTGAATTTTCATGTCGACTTTACCTTAAGTAAATATTTTAGCTTATAATAAAGTTTGGGAATCCCTGATCTAATTTATTGGATGTGTGTTTGTGTGTTTCAGACACGTCCTTCATGTATATGATTGCTGGACTGTGTATGTTGAAGCTGTATCAGAAGAGACACCCAGACATCAACGCCAGCGCGTACTCCGCTTACGCTTGTCTGGCTGCTGTCATATTCTTCTCTGTGCTGGGAGTGGTGAGAAACACACACACTCACACACACACACACACACACACACACACACATCTGTATCCAAGTGTTTAAGCTCATAAATCAGCCAAATCATGTTTACATTGCAGTCTAATCTTGTGCAGGTGTGAGGGCTGGTTTATCATTACACTGATAGAAAAAACAGAATTGTTTCTGATATGACTCAAACCTCTGTGTGTGTGTGTGTGTGTGTGTGTGTGTGTCAGGTGTTTGGTAAGGGTAACACAGCGTTCTGGATCGTTTTCTCTGTCATACACATACTGGCTACACTGCTGCTGAGCACACAGCTCTACTACATGGGCCGCTGGAGACTCGGTGAGTTACACACACACACACACACACACACTCACACACACACACACACACACACT
>NW_015536480.1:1408025-1411030 GCF_001515605.1 Sinocyclocheilus anshuiensis
CACACACACACACACTCTCTCTCTCTCACACACACTCTCTCTCTCTCTCTCTCTCTCTCACACACACACACTCTCACTCATTCACACTCTCACTCATTCACTCTCACACATTCACTCTCACACACACACACACACACACACACACACACACACAGCGGTCGCAGTGAAACTGTCTGTCTGACGTGTGTGTGTGTGTGTGTGTGTGTGTGTGTGTGTGTGTAGGATCGGATGGTTCTGCTGGTGATGGGAAACATTGTGAACTGGTCACTGTGAGTAACGCTGATCATCATCATCATCTCACATCTCTCTCAATCACATGATATGAGCACACACATGACCTGTGTGTGTGTGTGTGTGTTCAGGGCGGCGTACGGCCTCATCAAACGACCCAACGACTTCGCCTCGTACCTGCTGGCCATCGCCATCTGTAACCTGCTGCTCTATTTCGCCTTTTACATCATAATGAAGGTGCCGCTCTCATTATGACATCATCATACTACTTCCTGTGGTCCTGACGTGTTCCCGCAGGGTTCTTCAGATCCGGCCCTGACCGACGGTGGCCCTCGAGGGCCGGATCTGAAGAACGGTCCTGTGGTTTCTGTGAGAGGAGCTTGTGCTCCGGTGTTTGAACTCATTCAGTTGAATTTGAGTTTTAGTCTCGTTCAGATGTTTATTTGTGATTGAACTGTTGTGTGCAGCTGCGCAGTGGTGAGCGAATCCAGTGTCTGGCTCTGGTGTGTATTCTCTTCACCGCTGTGGTCTGGGGTTTCGCTCTGTTCTTCTTCTTTCAGGGTCTCAGTACATGGCAGGTGGGTCACACACACACACTTTACCCCTTTTTGCCCCTAAATCTTATTTGTCATATATACATAAAAATGTGGGGTTTTATTCATCAGTGACGCATTAAATTGATCAAAAGTGACAGTAGAGATATTGATAATAATAATAACAGATTTTCCAAAAGCAGTCAGACACCTGAGGTGGTGTTTTATAGGGAATATAGTCACTGCGCTGTGTGTCGTCACACTGTATTCACAAGCTCAGCTTCTCATTGGTTAAATAAAGTCACCAAGCAGCGGGTCAGTAACGGTGTTACCTGTGTGCAGTGATGTTGACCAAACTGTGTCTCACCAGAAAACTCCAGCGGAGTCTCGCGAGCACAACCGTGAGTGCATCCTGCTCTCCTTCTTTGACGATCACGACATCTGGCACTTCCTGTCCTCCATCGCCATGTTCGGTTCCTTCCTGGTGAGTCCAGAACATCGGTCAGACTCAGAGAACTGAAAATCATCATGTCAGCTAAACACCGGTCTGTCTGTCTGTCTGTGGTCTCAGGTTCTGCTCACGATGGACGACGACCTCGACACGGTTCAACGAGACAAAATCTACGTCTTCTGATGGACCGATACTAGCCGATCACAGAGCAGCACCGGGGGTGTCGGCCAATGAGAGGCCTCGCAACTTGAATATGTTTACCTGCCAGTCAGAGACGGCGGGGGAGGTGCCTCGTATGAGAACTAATGCTGATAGGACAGTGAATGTGCCAGTCAAACTGCCAGAGCTCCTCCCCTCATCATGTTAATCGCTTCAGACCTGCTCCAAATCTCAATGCATTTTTGTACCGGTGACGTTTCTCTGCGTTTGTGTCCGTCTGTGGCCTTCTGTGTCTGTGGTTTTGGACCGTGTGGTTCTGACTGTAATCCGAGCCGAGCTGCTTCACTCATCTAAAGATGATTCTGATCTGAGAAAATCAACTTTGCACTGTCTTAAAAATACAGATTGTGTTTTTACAGAGTACAAATGAAATGATTACTGAATAAATACTTTTTACGGTTGTTTTCGGGCGTGTAAATCTGTTGTGCTTTATGATGACCGTGGACAGTTTACATGCACCGAAACAATTCATAAAACCATATCTAAAAATATATTTCAGAAAGGTTGATGCGACGTTCACACGTTTTATAACCTCGTGACCACATTCAACCCCGTTACAAACGTGTGTCGTCCACAAAAACATTCTGCCATGTAAGGTTAGCCTCCGTGTTTAAATCAAACTGATGATCAATCACACAAAACATCATTAGTGAGGGACACGGAGATGGCTAGCGATCAAATATGAGCACCTGTGTTGTCTTTTTATATTCATGCATGATTCCGTTATGAATTCAACACTTTTATTAATGTAAATCTTTAACAGACGTATTATGGGTTTTATCATGTTACTGTTATAAGGTTAATTTATAGAGTTTGTGGTGAAGAGAAGCTTACCTCAGAAGCTCCGGCGGATTCGCGCGCTCCGCTCCAGGCAGTTTAACGGTTTTTGTCACGTGATCCATTCAAACAGTAAAAACGGTTGAACTTTAATGTAACGACAGTCATTTAGGTATTTTCAAAATATTTAAAATTGTTTTCAATTTATATAAATTTGTGACTAAAAGGCAATTTTTATATCAAACAAACTTGTCTTTTTGATATTTCAGATATGTAAGCCGCACCTGCTTTAGTTTATTATGAGATTATAGAAAAAAGTACACCTGCAGTATTAAAGTATTCGGTTCATTTATTGTTTACAAAAATATCTTACAAATGAGATCTGCACATTGCACACAGCTATAGAAATGAAAATGTAGACAAAACTGGTTTGTGAAACTGCTGCTGAGCTCATAAACAGGTCAAACACCGCAGATCTTCAGCTGTCCTGAGAAACACACGTCTGCTTGTTCAAGCTGCTTCAGTAATGAAGAACTTTAATCTGGTTGTTGAACTAACCCACCGCCGCTGGACGCGGAACAGAGGACTGAGTGTGTGAGCGAGTGTGTGTGTGTGAGTGCGTCCGTGCGAGCGAGCGCGTGCGTGCGTGTGTGTGAGTGCGTGCGTGCGAGTGTGAGTGTGTGTGTGAGTGTGTGTGAGTGTGAGGGAGTGTGTGAGTGCGTGCGTGAGTGAGTGTGTGTGTGAGTGTGTGTGTGAGTGAGTGAGTGTGTGAGTGAGTGTGAGTGTGTGTGAGT
>NW_015536480.1:1411285-1427294 GCF_001515605.1 Sinocyclocheilus anshuiensis
GTGTGTGTGAGTGAGTGTGTGTGTGAGTGTGTGAGTGCGAGTGAGTGTGTGTGTGAGTGTGTGCGTGCGAGTGAGTGTGTGCGTTAGTGTGTGAGTGCGTGAGTGCGTGCGTGCGTGAGTGAGTGAGTGCGTGTGAGTGTGAGTGTGTGTGAGTGTGTAAGTGCGTGTGTGCGTGCGTGCGTGCGTGTGTGCGAGCGAGTGAGAGTGAGTGAGTGAGTGCGTGCATGTGTGTGAGTGAGTGCGTGTGTGTGAGTGTGTGTGTGACCTCAACTTAGGTCCCCATGAGTTGGTGTGTATTCAGGTTTAAGTCCCCACCAGTGTAGAAAAACCTACACACACACTCACACTCACACACACACTCTCCCTCACACTCACACTCACACTCAGTTCTGGAGTGTAATAGTAAACTAGCTCTGAAGGGCTCTTCCTCCAGCAGCTGATCAGCCTCGTGGTCGTCAATCTCACTCAATTACTTCCAAGTTAAAACTTCACAAACACACCACATCACGCGAATAACATGTTCTTACCGATAAAATCACTGCTTATTAAATAAACACTTCATAATCTCGACAGCGTTCACCTCAGAAAAACGGTCGAATCGCTGTTCTCGGATAATAATAATAATAACAACATATAAACAGGGCTTTAGTTATGATCTACATCTAATAAAAATACAAGCCCGGACGAGTAAATTAAACGACTACATAAAACAATGTAACAGCAAAGTATATAATATAGAACATAACAATATGAATATAAAATAAGTTACAATCATTTTAATAATTATTACCGATGATTTAACGCGATTAGTTTAATCCTCACCTGCCCTCGGATCCCACGGCCTCAGTTAAAAAGCAGTTTTAAAAGCATTGTGTGATTGTGCAGCTCTGGAACTTCCGGTCTCAGATGAAATCAGAGGATTTTCTGAATTTAAAACATAACGGTTTAAAACCCGAAGCGCCGCGCCTCCGTCACAGCAGCAGACCGGAACTCGGCGCCCGCGCTTCACAATAAAAGTCCCTCAACGAGCTACTAAAACGTGTGCTATTTTTATTTTAATCAATTATAAAATAAGGAAGGTATCTGAAAGCGTCTAAGAAAGTAGCATGAAGTTTCTGATGCTTTTATTGCAATATTTCAACTATAATAAATAAATTGTATTATTTGCTACCTCCTGATTTAAAATGTCTGTTGTTATTTCAGGTGAACAGAAATAGCAAAAACAACACCAGAGAGTCAGAAAAGATAGAACATAGTTTATTAATGTGCTTTTTTTTTTACACCGTACACACCAATAAAATTATTCACACTTGGCTTTAGTAATCAGAAACACATGTGAAAAATGTTAAGCATATTAGGCACGCCTTTCATAGAAAATAAATAAATATCAGTGTCAAAATAAAAACAAAAAACAAGGCAAGCTGCACATGAAGTTTGGCCCCTTTGAGTTAAGATACAGTGCTGTAGTTTCTGGAACATCTTTGACATTTCCATATTTTTACAAGCATTTCTAACAGACGTGTCGTTGTAGATTCACTCGTCTCAGGGGCTTCAGTAGTTGAGAACGTTCAAATGTCTGGTTTCTAGATCAAATAAAGCACTAAAACACGCCTTGAGTGCAATCCACCTGTCACTCGAGTGGCCACGCCCTTAATTATGCAGAACTTTAAGGCTTAATATAATTTAAACGGATGAGTTATAAAAAAATTCACCCCCCTCACAGTTGTCATGAAGGGCAAAATTAGCTATATAGACCAAAACCACTTCTTGTACCAGGCTGTAAACATGTTATTTTCTGCCGTAAAGTTGGGCATTTTAACATGGGGAGTCTATGGAACCGTTCCACACACTGCGCTATAGAAGAAACCCAGCCGATAACTGTAACCGTTACCTTCTAATAACCGCTCTAACTCTAAAAGAATAGCCATGCTAACACTGCGACTATAACGATCACAACAGAGGAACGATTTCGCTGGAATCACCTGATGAACAATAAAAACATTGACAGCCAATCAGAATCCAGTATCTTTAGAGCGCTTGAGAATTTAAAGCGACAGCATGCGCTTAGAATAAATAGAACGTTATTCATGAGCACGCTAATATAGTTATCGTTTAAGTTATCGCTGTTGTAGTTGTTGTAATATTTAACATAATAGTCGTCATTATATTCAACGTAACAGTCATTGTTATAGTCAATAATTATCGTAACAGTCAACATTACAGTCAGGGTTGCCATGTTTTCACAACAAAACCCGACTAATCGCTACTCAAAATTAGCCCAATAGCGTTTCGAGGGGGGTCCCCTGTTAAAATCCGCATTCCAGGGGCTAAATATCACATTATTGGGGTCATTTCAACCCGCGTGTTACAGTAGAATGCCGCAGACCTGACAACACTGGTCATCATTATATTGTTATAGTCAACATCACTGTCAACGTTATTGATTTACTGAAGATTTATCGCACATTCATGGCAAAATCTACAGTATTATGATAATGACAGTATCATTTAAGTTCATAGTTTACAATAATTTAACAATTTTATATTAAAAACATACAAAAAATATACATATATACTTAACAATAATGGCAACAGTAACAATAACAATTATCTAGAATTTGCCAATTTAGTGGACGATAAAAATTCTAAAATGATTCCAGGAGAAACCTTTTCAAAAAATGTCCATTAATATATTTTCTGAATAAAAACGTTGTCTAATATCATTTAAAATGGACATTCAACGGTCAGCGTCACGGTTACATCATCGTTATATTGTTATAGTCAACATTATAGTTAATGTAATGGTCATTGTTATAATCAATGTTAGATCCAACGTTACGGTCATCGTTACAGTTATCGTTCTTGGTCTGAACAGGTCTTGATAAAGATGATAAATATTCGAACACAACGAAAGCTTGCCGATTCAGTGTTAATTGCTCCAGTGACGCCGGGAACCCTGTGACGAACTGCCAACATCATGACGATGAGCGAACAGCATTTAAACCTCAAAATGGGTAGCGTCGGAAAGGCACTCGCGTCCTCACATCAGTCCACTGAAGGTGGCACTTACGGTCTCCGTACCTGAGCCAGCGCCGTCACTCCCACCAGGTGTCCAGTCTGCGAATGCGCACGCGCTGCTTGTAGTGGTACTCCTTCAGGTGCTCCTTCAGAGCGTTGGGCAGCGGCAGAGCGTTGATGCCGTCGTACGTGGTTCTGCTGCTGATGACGGCGCGGCAGATGCGCTGCAGGCTGAAGGGCTGCGAGCGGTGGATGGGGTTAGACAGCAGTGGCTCGAAGAACATGCAGGAGTTGGGGTCCTTGTAGTGCTCCAGCAGGCCGGTGACGGTGGGAGCGTGGAACACGCTGGGGTCGTGCACGTCGAAGCTGAAGTTATGATTCCACTGCTCGATGCGCGCATGCAGCGAGCGGCCGTACCGCCGGAAGCTGACGGAGAAGAGGTAGTCTTCCTGCGCAGAGTCGCGCAATAGAAACGTGCCTTCGGGTTTGCCTTCCAGCAGCGTTTCAGCTTGGTATCGGTCCATGACGCCGCAGTAGCAAGGCAGGTTTGTGATCCGAAGCAGATCGGGGACTAGGCAGTGGATGTAATCGATTTGCGTGTGAATGCGATGGAGTCGGTCTTGTGATTTGGGATTGTCTGGCGGAACTAGAGTCGGGCCGGTGAGGGAGCGCGAGGACGGAGACGCAGCGCACGAGTCGAAATCAGACGGCGTGGCTGACGCAGCGACCTCGTCTAGCGTGTCCAAGCAGCTTTGGAGGAGCAGCGTTGCGCGCTCGTCTCCGGCTAACTCGTTCATCCCGGGAGCCAGTTTGGGTCCGAGTTTGTAAAGCGGGTTGATTTGCGCCGTCACTTCGAAGGTGTGGATCTGAGCGTTAGGCGGCGGTTCGACTCCCTGCTCGATGCTTATCCGTCGTCTCTCTCGTAAGCGGTCGTCCTCGTCCTCCACAGCAAGCGTGGATCCGGAGTCGAGGACCGGAGCTTGAGAAATGGGAGCCGTGTGCTGCTTGATGAGGTACCACTTCTGCGCCAGGTCCGAGCCGGCGGGGAACGGACAGCTGTCCAGCATGAGCTCGCTGAGGTGGATCTTACGCCTGGAGGACACCGAGGGGGACAGGCCTTGGCTGTGGGTCTTAATGGGGAAACACTGGCCTACTGCATCCTGGATCTTTTGCCGAAGCGTCCTGCTGCTTCCAGACGCCTTGCTCTCCGTGTCGCAGCCGAGGTCGGCGGCCGGCGAGCCGAGGGACAGTTTGGTGGAGACCCTTTCGGACAGCAGGGAGCCGGACGATCTCCTCAGCGGAGAGGACTCCTGCAGGTCGTTCAGCAGATCTCCATACTCGAAGCCATCGCTCACGGGCCGCTCCGAGGTCAGGTCATGTGACGGGTGGCTTTTCTTCTTCCGCCTCCCTCCGTCTCGTCTCTCCTCGGAGCGGCTCTGACGCACTTTAGGCCGGGCGCCGCGCTCCCTCTCTTTCCCACGATCCCCTGCTTCCTCAGGCAGAGACATGACGTCGTTCTGCAGCGTGCGGATCGTGTTTGTTCAGCAGAAGGAGACTAACGTCACATCAGCATTCGGCAGATATTGAGTCCATCCAGGAATGATCACGTCCAGATCATACTTTCAATCTGTGGAGAAAACAGCAAAAGCAGAGTACGATAAACCATTTCTCCTCTGAGCCTAAACGAGCGAACAGCATGCTGACATACTCTTGTTTTTGATCGTATTTATTCTGCTGCTGTATTGTTTTAGTTTAGTTTATCGGTCGTGAAATCTCAATGCAGTGTGACATGCATTAGAAAATATTTTAAACAACATTTTTCTAATTCTTGTATAATGAATGAAGCTTTTGTGAGGTCATATTAATATGATTCCTGTTACACTGCTCTGGATTATTGTGAACTGTGGGAAAACAAATTCAAAAACTTCAACTAGCTACTAATTACCTGCTGTGATCAACAGTTTTGTTACTGTTAATTAAAACTATTAAAATATTTTTTGATTACACTGCCGATCAAAAGTTTAGGATCAGTAAGATTTGTAATATTTTTAAAGAAGTCTCTTCTGCTCATCAAGGCTGCATTTATTTGATCAGAAACACAGAAAAATTGTGAAATATTATTATTATTTAAATCAGCTGTTTTCTCTGTGAATCTCTGTTAAACTGTAATGTATTTCTGTGATGCGCAGCTGTATTTTCAGCATCATTGCTCCAGTCTTCAGTGTCACATGATCTTCAGAAATCATTCTAATATGCTGATTTGCTGCTCAAGAAACATTTCTGATTATTATCAATGTTGAAAACAGTTGTGCTGCACAATATTTTTGTGGAAACTGATACTTTTTTTCAGGATTCTTTGATGAATAAACTTAAAAAGAACAGCATTTATTTAAAATAGAAATATTTTGTAACATTATACATTACCGTTCAAAACTTTGGGGTTTCTTTAAAACACATTAAAAATCTTACTGATCGCAAACTTTTGAACAGCAGTGTAATTAAAAATAAAATGTAAATATTAGATGAAAACTGAAAAACAAACTGAAAGTTTAAGTTAAAGTAATAAAATTAAACTACAATTAAAATTAAAAGAAATAATAAAATAAAGCTAAACAGAAACATTAAACAAAATCATAATAATAATAAAAATGACAAAAGCACAACAAAATTACTAAAACAATAAAAGAAAGCTAAACAAAAATTTTTTAAAATACTAATTCAAATGACAAAGGCACATAAAATTACTAAAACTTGAAATATGAATTCCAAAATATGAATAAATACTATAATAGTATAGAAATAATACTAAAATAACACTGGATGATCAAACACTCACCATCAGCTGTTTCTGGCATTGTGGATCACAAATATTACAAGTGACTTTGCTTCTCTTCTTCTGAATAAAAGTGTCTGCCAAAATAATTAATGTCAAACAAAAATCAGCCAATTTCTTAACGTCAAATGACCATTTTTAAAATATAGTTACAGAAAGCTACATGAAAGTTCAGAAAAACAGGAATATCAGTGACACACAGATGAGTTATAACTGAGCCTCTGTGAGACTTACAGTCAATAAAGCGCTGTGTGTCACAGTAACTGTAATACAGCGTTACATGCTGTGGAGAGTACCGTAGTACTGCTGTAGTATCCAGCGTTACATGTTGCTACGAATACCGTAGTACTGCTGTAGTATTCAGCGTTACATGTTGCTACGAATACCGTAGTACTGCTGTAGTATTCAGCGTTACATGTTGCTAAGAATACCGTAGTACTGCTGTAGTATTCAGCGTTACATGTTGCTACGAATACCGTAGTACTGCTGTAGTATCCAGTATTACATGTTGTTAAGAATACCGTAGTACTGCTGTAGTGTTCAGCGTTACATGCTGTTAAGAATACCATAGTACTGCTGTAGCGTTCAGCATTACATGCTGTTATGAATACCGTAGTACTGCTGTAGTATCCAGCGTTACATGCTGTGGAGAGTACCGTAGTACTGCTGTAGTATCCAGCGTTACATGCTGTGGAGAGTACCGTAGTACTGCTGTAGCGTTCAGCGTTACATGCTGTTAAGAATACCGTAGTACTGCTGTAGCGTTCAGCGTTACATGCTGTTAAGAATACCGTAGTACTGCTGTAGCGTTCAGCGTTACATGCTGTTAAGAATACCGTAGTACTGCTGTAGCGTTCAGCGTTACATGCTGTTAAGAATACCGTAGTACTGCTGTAGCGTTCAGCGTTACATGCTGTTAAGAATACCGTAGTACTGCTGTAGCGTTCAGCGTTACATGCTGTTAAGAATACCGTAGTACTGCTGTAGCGTTCAGCGTTACATGTTAAGAATACCGTAGTACTGCTGTAGCGTTCAGCGTTACATGTTAAGAATACCGTAGTACTGCTGTAGCGTTCAGCGTTACATGTTAAGAATACCGTAGTACTGCTGTAGCGTTCAGCGTTACATGTTAAGAATACCGTAGTACTGCTGTAGCGTTCAGCGTTACATGTTAAGAATACCGTAGTACTGCTGTAGCGTTCAGCGTTACATGTTACAAGTTGCTAAGAATACCGTAGTACTGCTGTAGTATTCAGCTTTACATGTTGTTAAGAATACCGTAGTACTGCTGTAGAATCCAGCGTTACATGTTGTTAAGAATACCGTAGTACTGCTGTAGTATCCAGCGTTACATGTTGTTAAGAATACCGTAGTACTGCTGTAGTATCCAGCGTTACATGTTGTTAAGAATACCGTAGTACTGCTGTAGTATCCAGCGTTACATGCTGTTAAGAATACCGTAGTACTGCTGTAGTATCCAGCGTTACATGTTGTTAAGAATACCGTAGTACAGCTGTAGTATCCAGCGTTACATGCTGTTAAGAATACCATAGTACTGCTGTAGTATTCAGCGTTACATGTTGCTACGAATACCGTAGTACTGCTGTAGTATTCAGCGTTACATGTTGCTACGAATACCGTAGTACTGCTGTAGTATTCAGCGTTACATGTTGCTACGAATACCGTAGTACTGCTGTAGTATTCAGCGTTACATGTTGCTACGAATACCGTAGTACTGCTGTAGTATCCAGCGTTACATGCTGTTAAGAATACCGTAGTACAGCTGTAGTGTTCAGAGATCTGTGTAGGGTTTGACTAGAGAGGCTGATTAAAAGAAGAAACACGAACCTGTGTCTGCAGTAAAGGCGTGGTGAACCCGCGCCGCTGCTTCTGAACCCTAACCGGGGTTTTAATAAATGATGAAGTCACTTTAATAACTGAACTTTAATCAATAGAGTCGCTTTGACTCGAGCTAACTCACACAGCACAGCAGTAGCGGTGACTTCACTTCCTGTTCCGACATCCGACAGAAACTTCCGGAATTACAGCGGAGGATTCAAAGGATCTGTTTAATTGATGATGTTTGGCTGGTATTAAATAATAAACATCTCTATTTTAAATTGTTCTTCTTTTTAAATCTGTACTGAGGTTGTTACTGCTGATATGGGTTGTTGTTATTATTGTGATTATTTGTTTAATGATTCAGATGACTTTATGAACATCGTTATTTTTATATTTAAATCAAATGCCGATGTTATTTATATATTTATCTTACCTTTGAAATCATTCTTCTTAAACTGCTTTGACCCCATGTGCATTCCTGAGGACTTTTATCCTGAAATGCGGGCGCGAGTGCGCATGCCCGGAAGTGCGTTTAGATTCACTAGAAACTGTTCCTGCTGCATTTCACCGAATAAATGTGTTTATTTCATTAGTCGATCACATCAACAGGCTCGTTCACTGATTCCAGGTGCTTTACAGACTGACAGTCTGTTGTTGTCAGTAGGTCTGAGGATGGTGTGATGTTCAGTGATGATGATGATGATGATGATGATGATGATGATGAAGATACTGTTGTTGTCTGTAGGTGTCAGGATGGTGTGTGAGCTGCTGCTCTCCTCGGTCTGGTTCCTGTTCGTCATCTTCTGGCTGGAGACCATCAGTGTTTGGCTCTTCCTGTGTCTGTACTATCAGGATCGGGTTTTCTATCACTGGGGTTCAGGGTGAGTCCAGCACTGACTCATCCACACTAGTGCTGGCTCCATACCACTTTTTCAGAACCGATACGATACCAGCACAGTTTTTTTTAAATCAGTGTAGAATTTCTATACCTCAGTGTGTTGACCTGATCATCACTCTTGTGTGTTAAACACAATCTAACACATAGACAACTTCACTGTAAAGCAAAACAACAAATGGCTAAATATATAATCATAATCTATGACAAAAATACTACCATAAACTAGGTTAGTGGATAATTCAGTTGCAAAAGTTACTCATTAGTGCACAATACTTTTATAAAATCTAAATGTTTAGTGAAAAAAAAACATTATTTAGTGGGGAACAAATAAAAGTGAATAAGTGTAGGGCTAAATCTGGTAAAACATTGCTCTTTGTATTGTTGTAAAATACATTCATTAAAAACAAGTAATATATTTATATATAAATTAATATACTATAAAATTAAAAGACATTTCTTTTAAATGTATAGCACCGTAATGAGGCAGCAACATATGATAGATAAGACAACAAGAAAGGCTATTAATCTTTCATTGCGCAAAAGTATTATAACATGAAAGGCTCCTATACAGAGCGCTTATGCGCAGAATGATGCGCTTGAAGCAACACGGAGTCACAGCGCGCAGCATAGAAAAGTTCAAAGCACAAAGGGAAGAGATATTGATGCATAGTGTATTATATCTGTGCGACAGTTTATTGAGCCTTTTCATTGAACAGTTTTAAATTTCAGTTAATGTGCGAATGAATAACAATTCATAGTGCTCTCTACTCCAGTGTTGTGATCTAACAGACACCCGGTAGAAAGTAACATGCTTTAGAAACAGCACTAAACTCCAGCAAGATAAAGCCTTTTAATGCAAAGCCACTGATGTTTATCTACAGATCAAGTATAATAATAGGAACATTGTATCATCCTAGAGAGAGTTTCGTTGTCTTGACTGTCGTAACCGAATGCGACGCGCAGTTTAAATGCTAAATGGAGGATGACTGACAGCCGCAGCGGAGAGAAGAGTTTACGAGAACTTGAATTTAACGACTTAAATATCCATCTGTACCTCACATTAAACTATGTCTCAGAACACTTGAAATATAGTGCAACTTTATGGTGCTTTATAATGTTTTTGTGCCTTTCATGGGGCTTAACAATAACACAGAATAGTATACACAGAATATCGGATTTGGATCGGTCTCGTCTGACCGATAACTGATCCGCCAAAAAAATGGCAGTATCGGAGTGATACCAATACTGAATATCGGATCAGCGCACCCCTAATCCACACTCATCCAGCCTCACCCACGCTCATCCACACTCAACTATACTCATCCACACTCAACTATACTCATCCACACTCATCCAGCCTCACCCATGCTCATCCACACTCATCTATACTCATCTATACTCATCCAGCCTCACCCACGCTCATCCACACTCATCTATACTCATACACACTCATCTATACTCATCCACACTAATCCAGCCTCACCCACGCTCATCCACACTCAACTATACTCATCCACACTCATCCAGCCTCACCCACGCTCATCCACACTCAACTATACTCATCCACACTCATCTATACTCATCCACACTCATCCACACTCAACTATACTCATCCACACTCATCCAGCCTCACCCACGCTCATCCACACTCAACTATACTCATCCACACTCAACTATACTCATCCACAATCATCTATACTCATCTATACTCATCCAGCTTCACCCACGCTCATCCACACTCAACTATTCTCATCCACACTCATCTATACTCATCCACACTCATCCAGCTTCACCCACGCTCATCCACTCTCAACTATACTCATCCACACTCATCTATACTCATCCACACTCAACTATACTCATCCACACTCATCTATACTCATCCACGCTCATCTATTTAACATACAATAATAACAATAATTATATTATTATTATTACTATTAATTTATATTCAAATTATTTGGCTTCCTAAAAACACCAGTGTGAATGTGATGTAGACTGAGACACTATCACAGTTTTTCACAACATTTTACTTTGTTCAATTTGGTCACTAAAAATGGGTTGGAGCTCGTACTTTTTCTCTCAGAGTGATGCATTTAACTTTAAAATATGCAAAATTTTCAGTTAGACTTTATTTTAAGGTATCCTTATTACCTGTTACATGTTATTAATTAACAACACGCACTTACTGTAAGGTCAGGGTTTAGTTTAGGGTTAGTTGCATGTAATTATGCATATCTTACTGTTGTTACTACAGTAAGCACATGTATCGTGTAACAGGGATGCTGTAAAATAAAGTGTTACCCAATGTTCTTATGGTGGGTGAGACTTAGAGGTTCAGATTCAGCCTCCACAGTCTCACGAAATCCTGTCTGTGGGGGGATGACAATCACAATTAAAAACAAAGATATCTTATTTGTGATGCTCTTATGAAAGCGTGGCTTTGTAAGTAACACTTGTTGTTTTGTGTGCAGTGAGTCTGCAGATGATCCAGATCAGTTCCTCTACGTGTTGAGCAGGTGAGCTTTATTTCTGCTTCTGATACGGAAAGATAAAGAAAACGGCTGCTGTCTCACCTGATTCAGTTCTGTCAGTGTGCTCTTGTTACACAAACAAATACTACAAAATCAAGCTCATCTTCTCCCACAGAATTGACCTTTCTGCGCACATGCAGACGTGAGGAAGTGATGTCATTGCTCGAGTGTGAGGTCACATGAAGGGACGCGGGAGGGTCAGAGGTCAGCGGATGCTCGTGACGTCAGAGAGCCTGTGATGGGAGGTTTCTACAGATGGATAGAGTCGAGAGATTCAGCAGAAACACATTAAACATGAGCAGTGTTTGCAGGAACATGAAATGTTGTAGTCTTGAGGTTTTAGGTTTCTTCACATGATCAGTGACAAACCGTAATGTCTTTAAAACTGTTACCTGTGTGAACATGACTGACTGAGTTTAACCAGTTCATCTCTTTAACTAGTTGGAATTTCATTTTATAAAACTTTAGCATCTCCGGATTAACTTTTATCTAATTATTGTTCTTTCTATTTTTGTACCAGTTTGTCTTTTTTACCTAATAATAAAAATGAAGCAGTTTTAATAGAGTTTTCAGAGGTTTCTTTTCTACACTGAACAAAACCAAGCACAGATCTCTCCAGCCACTATCTGCTTCCATGGAAATAAAAGTAATGCTTTATATTTCATGCAAAGAGAGCCATAGATCAATCAAATCATCCGTTACAATAAGGTTACTTGTGTTCACATTAGTTAATGCGCTAAATATCATGAATTACAACGCATTTATACATCTGGTTTGTTGTTAAATCACGTAATGCATTACTTTTTAATTTACAAGAAAATATCGGAGTTACTTTTTCAAATAAGTAACTCCAGTTCCTTTGTTTCTCATGTATTGTCTGACAGCTCTCCTGTAAGAGCATGCAAACTCTGGACATGCCGCAAACATGCTAAATAACACAAATATCCTTTATGTATTTAATTCCATTTTATTAACCAGTATATTTGCTGCTGACCTTCGATGATCCAATTCAACCATTCTGAGACATTTTTTTTTAGATAAACATGACATCTGTGTATCTTTCTTTGTTGTTGTTGTTTCTAAAGAGAGAAAAATTGTGCCAAGGCAGATGAGTAAAAGTAACGCAATACTTTCCATAAAAAGTAACACAATTCTTTCCTTTTTTTAGGAACTTTATTACTTTTAAACGTAACTGTCCCCAACACTGTACACCATCATATGAGCTTATGAATGCATGAACACATATACAGAGTTTGATGCAGGCGCTGATCGGGGCAGCCGCTCCTCCCGCGCGGGGTCCTTCAGCAGACGGTGCGGGGCGGAAGTCGCACACAAACACACACACACAAGCGCACACTGTTGCTTCTGTCGATAAACTGTTTTAAACCCTTTATTTCTGTGTTTCGTCGCTGTTTATTAGTAACTTGCGTCATCCACACTCATCTATACTCATCCACGCTCATCTATTTAACATACAATAATAACAATAATTATATTATTATTATTACTATTAATTTATATTCAAATTATTTGGCTTCCTAAAAACACCAGTGTGAATGTGATGTAGACTGAGACACTATCACAGTTTTTCACAACATTTTACTTTGTTCAATTTGGTCACTAAAAATGGGTTGGAGCTCGTACTTTTTCTCTCAGAGTGATGCATTTAACTTTAAAATATGCAAAATTTTCAGTTAGACTTTATTTTAAGGTATCCTTATTACCTGTTACATGTTATTAATTAACAACACGCACTTACTGTAAGGTCAGGGTTTAGTTTAGGGTTAGTTGCATGTAATTATGCATATCTTACTGTTGTTACTACAGTAAGCACATGTATCGTGTAACAGGGATGCTGTAAAATAAAGTGTTACCCAATGTTCTTATGGTGGGTGAGACTTAGAGGTTCAGATTCAGCCTCCACAGTCTCACGAAATCCTGTCTGTGGGGGGATGACAATCACAATTAAAAACAAAGATATCTTATTTGTGATGCTCTTATGAAAGCGTGGCTTTGTAAGTAACACTTGTTGTTTTGTGTGCAGTGAGTCTGCAGATGATCCAGATCAGTTCCTCTACGTGTTGAGCAGGTGAGCTTTATTTCTGCTTCTGATACGGAAAGATAAAGAAAACGGCTGCTGTCTCACCTGATTCAGTTCTGTCAGTGTGCTCTTGTTACACAAACAAATACTACAAAATCAAGCTCATCTTCTCCCACAGAATTGACCTTTCTGCGCACATGCAGACGTGAGGAAGTGATGTCATTGCTCGAGTGTGAGGTCACATGAAGGGACGCGGGAGGGTCAGAGGTCAGCGGATGCTCGTGACGTCAGAGAGCCTGTGATGGGAGGTTTCTACAGATGGATAGAGTCGAGAGATTCAGCAGAAACACATTAAACATGAGCAGTGTTTGCAGGAACATGAAATGTTGTAGTCTTGAGGTTTTAGGTTTCTTCACATGATCAGTGACAAACCGTAATGTCTTTAAAACTGTTACCTGTGTGAACATGACTGACTGAGTTTAACCAGTTCATCTCTTTAACTAGTTGGAATTTCATTTTATAAAACTTTAGCATCTCCGGATTAACTTTTATCTAATTATTGTTCTTTCTATTTTTGTACCAGTTTGTCTTTTTTACCTAATAATAAAAATGAAGCAGTTTTAATAGAGTTTTCAGAGGTTTCTTTTCTACACTGAACAAAACCAAGCACAGATCTCTCCAGCCACTATCTGCTTCCATGGAAATAAAAGTAATGCTTTATATTTCATGCAAAGAGAGCCATAGATCAATCAAATCATCCGTTACAATAAGGTTACTTGTGTTCACATTAGTTAATGCGCTAAATATCATGAATTACAACGCATTTATACATCTGGTTTGTTGTTAAATCACGTAATGCATTACTTTTTAATTTACAAGAAAATATCGGAGTTACTTTTTCAAATAAGTAACTCCAGTTCCTTTGTTTCTCATGTATTGTCTGACAGCTCTCCTGTAAGAGCATGCAAACTCTGGACATGCCGCAAACATGCTAAATAACACAAATATCCTTTATGTATTTAATTCCATTTTATTAACCAGTATATTTGCTGCTGACCTTCGATGATCCAATTCAACCATTCTGAGACATTTTTTTTTAGATAAACATGACATCTGTGTATCTTTCTTTGTTGTTGTTGTTTCTAAAGAGAGAAAAATTGTGCCAAGGCAGATGAGTAAAAGTAACGCAATACTTTCCATAAAAAGTAACACAATTCTTTCCTTTTTTTAGGAACTTTATTACTTTTAAACGTAACTGTCCCCAACACTGTACACCATCATATGAGCTTATGAATGCATGAACACATATACAGAGTTTGATGCAGGCGCTGATCGGGGCAGCCGCTCCTCCCGCGCGGGGTCCTTCAGCAGACGGTGCGGGGCGGAAGTCGCACACAAACACACACACACAAGCGCACACTGTTGCTTCTGTCGATAAACTGTTTTAAACCCTTTATTTCTGTGTTTCGTCGCTGTTTATTAGTAACTTGCGTGGCGAAGCGCGTTTGTTTGCTCCAGCATGGCTCCTACTGTACAGACGCAAGCGCAGCGGGAGGACGGACACCGGTGAGAGATCACGATCACAAACCAGATCAAACACTCACTATAGCACACGCACATTCACTCAGGCAACCCTTCATCACGCTAATTACTCTGTTGTGTTTAATGAGAGACATCGCTGTTGTGAACTGGCCGTGTCTCATTTAGATCTCATGTAGTGTGTCACGTGTGCTTTGTGTTTCTGCAGGAGCTCAGCTCACAGAAGCGTCCCAGAGAGGTACTGATGATGATGATGATGATGATGATGTGTCACCTGCATCCCGTTCGCATGCTATCCACCCTAAATAGTGCTCATCATTAGTTTTCTTCAGTACTGTTTAGTGTGCATAGTGTGTGATGCAGGGCGCAGTCGATGATGTGTTTGTTTGAGCGACCTGCATGTAACCTCTGACTCAGCCAATCGCGTGCGAGAGGGGCGGGGCTGACAGAGGGAAACCTGTCTGGAAACAGTGGTGTGTTTGAACTCTTGTGTGCTGCAGGTCCGGCGTCGTGTGCAGAGTGAAGTATGGCAACAGTCTTCCGGATATCCCGTTCGATCCCAAGTTCATCACGTATCCGTTTGACCAGCACAGGTACGGCTCGGCTCGGCTCGGCTCGGAGGGGCTGCTGGGATATGTCGCACTGACCGCGTGCTGTGTGTTGCAGGTTTGTGCAGTATAAAGCCACGTCACTGGAGAAACAACACAAGCACGAGCTGCTCACCGAACCGGATCTGGGCGTCACCATCGACCTCATCAACCCTGACACGTACCGCATCGACACCAGCAGTGAGCCCAGACACACACACACTGCTTCGACACAGTCTACACTGGATAAAGCGCGGTAGAAATAAAGGTGCCTTGGCTTGTGTGTGTTTCAGTTCTGTTGGATCCTGCTGATGAGAAGCTGCTGGAGGAGGAAATCCAGGCTCCGTCGAGCTCAAAGAGGTGCGAGAGAATCATTTCAGCACAGGAGCTCGTTCTCCCGTGACCTTTGACCCCCAGCACTGACTCTGACGTGTGTGTGTGTGTGTAGGTCGCAGCAGCATGCGAAGGTGGTGCCGTGGATGAGGAAGACGGAGTACATCTCCACCGAGTTCAACAGATACGGCGTCTCCAACGAGAAAGTGGAAGTCAAGTGAGTGTGATGCCGCCCGTCTGTCCGACTCCACCGAGGATACGGCGTCTCCAACGAGAAAGTGGAAGTCAAGTGAGTGTGATGCCGCCCGTCTGTCCTCTGTCCGTATCTGTCTCACATCTCAGTGTGAAGCATGAGCTGGTCATCATGTGACCCGCGTGTGTGTG
>NW_015536480.1:1430266-1430794 GCF_001515605.1 Sinocyclocheilus anshuiensis
CACACACACTCTCTCTCTCTCACACACACTCTCTCTCTCTCTCTCTCTCTCTCACACACACACACTCTCACTCATTCACACTCTCACTCATTCACTCTCACACATTCACTCTCACACACACACACACACACACACACACACACACAGCGGTCGCAGTGAAACTGTCTGTCTGACGTGTGTGTGTGTGTGTGTGTGTGTGTGTGTGTGTGTGTAGGATCGGTGTGTCCGTGAAGCAGCAGTTCACAGAGGAGGAGATCTACAAAGACAGAGACAGTCAGATCGCAGCCATCGAGAAGACATTTGAAGACGCGCAGAAATCCGTGAGCAGACGCAGATCACTCGCACACTCTCTCTCACACACACACACACATGTGACGTCAGCATCGATCTGATGTGTTTCTGATTCATTCTTCTGTTGGAATCTTCCAGATTGCCCAGCATTACAGCAAACCCAGAGTCACACCGGTGGAGGTTCTGCCCGTCTTCCCAGACTTCAAGGTCTCACACTCACACACACATACACGCGCA
>NW_015536480.1:1432432-1433545 GCF_001515605.1 Sinocyclocheilus anshuiensis
AGACACACACACAGACACAGACACACACACACACACACACACAGACAGACAGACAGACACACACAGACACACAAACATACGTTACTATCTGTCCGTCTCTCATCCGTCTGTCGGTCACAGATGTGGATTAATCCGTGTGCTCAAGTCATCTTCGATTCTGATCCGGCGCCTAAAGATGTTTCTGCACCAGCGGGGGTGGACATGATGTCACAGGCCATGATCAGGTGTGTGAATCCTCACTTCAGCCCACTGCCCATCACAGTCTGCATCCTGAGAAACAAGCTCTGCAAAACCGGCCTGATATCAGCTAATCTGATGTGTGTGTGTTCAGGGGTATGATGGACGAGGAGGGGAATCAGTTTGTGGCGTACTTCCTGCCTAACGAGGACACGATGCGCAAACGCAAGAGAGACGTGGACGAGGATTTGGAGTACATGCCTGATGAAGTGTAAGACTCCTTCATCAAACACCAGCACATCATCATTCACAGTCACCAGAGTGATTGGGTTTGCAACATTTCATTGACACACATGTAATGCACATAATTGGCAGGATTATACTAATTGTAAGCGTACAAGTGCACTCCTCTTTTTATTTATTTATTTATTTATTTATTTATTTTCTACGAATGATTGGAATTCAGTAACATACAGTGGGTACGGAAAGTATTCAGACCCCCTTAAATTTTTCACTCTTTGTTATATTGCAGCCATTTGCTAAAATAATTTAAGTTAATTTTTTTTCCTCATTAATGTACACACAGCACCCCATATTGACAGAAAAACAGAGAATCGTTGACATTTTTGCAGATTTATTAAAAAAGAAAAACTGAAATATCACATGGTCCTAAGTATTCAGACCCTTTGCTCAGTATTTAGTAGAAGCACCCTTTTGATCTAATACAGCCATGAGTCTTTTTGGGAAAGATGCAACAAGTTTTTCACACCTGGATTTGGGGATCCTCTGCCATTCCTCCTTGCAGATCCTCTCCAGTTCTGTCAGGTTGGATGGTAAACGTTGGTGGACAGCCATTTTTAGGTCTCTCCAGAGATGCTCAATTGGGTTTAAGTCAGGGCTCTGGCTGGGCCATTCAAGAACAGTCACAGAGTTGTT
>NW_015536480.1:1435368-1441445 GCF_001515605.1 Sinocyclocheilus anshuiensis
ATATATATATATATATATATATATATACACATACATACACACACATACACATATACACACACACAAACACACAGTATATATATAATTCTGTCTCTGAGCTCTTCAGGCAGTTCCTTTGACCTCATGATTCTCATTTGCTCTGACATGCACTGTGAGCTGTAAGGTCTTATATAGACAGGTGTGTGGCTTTCCTAATCAAGTCCAATCAGTATAATCAAACACAGCTGGACTCAAATGAAGGTGTAGAACCATCTCAAGGATGATCAGAAGAAATGGACAGCACCTGAGTTAAATATATGAGTGTCACAGCAAAGGGTCTGAATACTTAGGACCATGTGATATTTCAGTTTTTCTTTTTTAATAAATCTGCAAAAATGTCAACAATTCTGTGTTTTTCTGTCAATATGGGGTGCTGTGTGTACATTAATGAGGAAAAAAAATTAACTTAAATGATTTTAGCAAATGGCTGCAATATAACAAAGAGTGAAAAATTTAAGGGGGTCTGAATACTTTCCGTACCCACTGTAGATGTTTAACTAGTAGATCTGAAGTTTACAAAGCATTTCTGAATCCGGGAAGGTTAATTTTATGCACAAATTAATGGAACTTTTTTTCCCCTCATTTTTGGGCATTTATATCTTGCAGTTTGGAGTTTTTTATTTCGTAATCTTGAGTTTATAACTTGCAACTCTGAGGAAAAAAAGCTTAAATTGCAAGATAAAAAGTCAAAATTACCTTTTTTATTTTCTTTCCAATGGCAGAATCAAGCTTTCATAAAAATACCTAAAACTGAAAATTAAAAAATAAAAACTAATAAAAATGACAAAAACACACAAAGAAATTGCCAAAAATGTAACTAATTTAAAATGTTAATGAAAAAACTACAATAGGATCTCAGTGCTGCTAAAATGACACTGGTGTGTTTGTGTGTGTGTCTGGGTGTGTGTGTGTGTGTGTGTGCGCGCGCAGGTATGATTATAAAATCGCTCGCGAGTACAACTGGAACGTGAAGAACAAGGCCAGTAAAGGATACGAGGAGAACTACTTCTTCATCTTCAGAGACGGAGACGGAGTTTATTACAATGAGCTGGAGACCAGGTAACTGTCAATCACAAAGACGGCTCCGCCCACTCCGGCTCAGTGTGTGTTACTGACCGTGTGTGTGTGTGTGTGTGTGTGTGTGTGTGTTTTAGGGTGCGTCTGAGCAAGCGGCGAGCAAAGGTTGGCGCTCCGTCGTCTACGAACGCTGTGCTGGTGTGTAAACACAGAGACATGAACGAGAAGGAGCTGGAGGCTCAGGTCAGTTCACATCTCGCATCACAAACATCTGAGCTCAGATCAGATTACCTTTAAAACAGCAGATTGAGTTTATTTGCACAGAAGGGATTGATGTGGTGTGACCGCAGTCACTGATCTGTGTGTGTGTGTGTGTGTGTCTGATGGACAGGATGCTCGCAAGGCTCAGCTGGAGAATCACGAGCCCGAGGATGAAGAGGAGGAGCTGGACATGATGAAAGACCTGCAGGACTCTGGTAACACAAACACCTTTATATTATACACCTGTGTGTGTACGTGTGTGTTTAGTACAAAGCCTGTTGCTCACACCAGGAACAACAACGAACAAAGATTAGGGATGTCCCGATCAGGTTTTCTGTGCCCCGATCCGATACTTGAATGTTCCTATAGGAATGTATGTTTGGTGCACACTTCAAGTACATTAAAGTTATTAAAATCAATCCAACGTATGCAGAGTTGTGCGTAAAGAGTAAAAAGGCATTATGACAATGACGTCTCAGATAGTCTGTCGGCAGATAAAAGTAAACAATAAATGAGTGATCGTTACAAAAGTGCGCATCAAATACATTAAACACGGAAGTTCAAACGTGTGTGACGCGCTAGAACAGACCTCAGTGTTTCTTTGCACACATTTGAGCGACTTCTTTTGCTTTTAATGGAAGTTGGCGAACCCACTTAAAGGCGCATACTGCCACCTACTGCATGACAGCTGACGTAAAATAAGGATTGCTCTGAGGACATCTGATGCTCGGGACATCCCTAACAAAAATTATAATGTGAAGTTTTAATAATTGCTCTAATTCTAAGTGAATAGCAGAGTCGACACCTCAGCTATACCAATAACGGCTCAGAGGAACGATATCAGTGGAATCACTTTCACTTTCGATATTTATTTTTCCAAATGATGAACTATAAAAACATTGACAGCCAATCAGAGCTCAAACTTTTGAAGTGACATGACAAAACTGCGCTTAGAATAAACAGAACGTTATCATCCTTATACGTTACCGTAGTTATAGTTATCGCTATAGTTATCATCATAGTTATTGTTATCGTTATCATAGTTTTTGCTGTAGTTATTGTCAGTTACCATTATCAGAGTTATTGTTATACTTATCATTGTAGTTATCGTTAGTTATCGCTATAGCTACTGCCATAGTTATAGTTATCACTAAAGTTATCATAGCTATAGTTATCGTCATATAGTTATCATCATAGCTATTGCAATAGTTATCGCTATAGATACAGCAGTAGTTGTCATCAGTTATTGCTATCATCACAGTCATAGTGATCACTGTAGTTATAGTCATTGCTATTGCTATAGTTATCGTTAGTTATTTTCATAGCTATAGTATTATCATAGCTATGACTATAGGTATTGTTATAGTTATCATCATAGGTATCGCTATAGTTATCGTCATAGCTATCGTTATAATTATCATTATAGTTATCACTATATTTGTCATCATAGCTATCATTATATTTCTCATCATAGTTATCGCTATAGATTAAAGCTATAAGCTCCGTGAAGCCGTGGTTTACAGTGAATTTATAACAGCTATGGGGTGTTGTTAGGTACGACGCGAAGTGGAGTTAAACCCCCTTAGCTGTTATAAATTCACTGTAAACCATGGCTTCACGGAGCTTATTGCTTTTATAAAATGGTTATTCCATATACGTAGTAAGGTTTCACAAAATAAAACAGAGCAAATAAAGTGTAATGATATTAATAAAAACAGTATTCTTCCACCAAACAATGTAGCTCCTCAGAAACAGTTGTGGTTGCAACAAAGTGGTTGCTGAGCAACACACAGAAGTAAACAAAGGTGTATGTTACTTTGTAGAGTAATTTACAACAGCTTCGAACGCGGCTCAGCCAATCAGAATCAAGCACCGGAACGATCCGTTTTATAAATAACGATAGTTATCGTCGTCATAGTTATCGTTAGTTATTGTCATAGCTATAGTTTTCATCAAAGCTATCACTATAGGTATAGTCATAGTTATTGTTATAATTATCGTTATAGTTATCGTTATAGTTATCACTGTAGTTATCATAGCTATCACTATAGTTATCGTTATAGTTATCGTCATAGCTATTGTTACAATTATCGTTATAGTTATCACTAGTTATCATAGCTATCACTATAGTTATCGTTATAGTTATCGTCATAGCTATTGTTACAATTATCGTTATAGTTATCACTGTAGTTATCATATTGTTATAGTTATCATCATAGGTATCGCTATAGTTATCGTCATAGCTATCGTTATAATTATCATTATAGTTATCACTATAGTTGTCATCATAGCTATCATTATATTTCTCATCATAGTTATCGCTATAGATATAACGATAGTTATCGTCGTTATTGTCATAGCTATAGTTATCATCAAAGCTATCGCTATAGTTATCGTCATAGCTATCGTTATAATTATCATTATAGTTATCACTACAATTATCATAGCTATCACTATAGTTATCGTTATAATTCATCGTTATAGTTATCATCATAGCTATCACTATAGGTATCGTTATAGTTATCACTATAGTTGTCATCATAGCTATCATTATATTTCTCATCATAGTTATCGCTATAGATATAACGATAGTTATCGTCGTTATTGTCATAGCTATAGTTATCATCAAAGCTATCGCTATAGTTATCGTCATAGCTATCGTTATAATTATCATTATAGTTATCACTATATTTGTCATCATAGCTATCATTATATTTCTCGTCATAGTTATCGCTATAGATTAAAGCTATAAGCTCTGTGAAGCCGTGGTTTACAGTGAATTTATAACAGCTAAGGGGCGTTGTTAGGTACGACGCGAAGCGGAGTTAAACCCCCTTAGCTGTTATAAATTCACTGTAAACCATGGCTTCACGGAGCTTATTGCTTTTATAAAATGGTTATTCCATATACGTAGTAAGGTTTCACAAAATAAAACAGAGCAAATAAAGTGTAATGATATTAAGAACGCGGCTCAGCCAATCAGAATCAAGAACCGGAACTATCCGTTTTATAAATAATCGTCGTCATAGTTATCGTTAGTTATTGTCATAGCTATAGTTATCATCAAAGCTATCACTATAGGTATCGTCATAGTTATTGTTATAATTATCGTTATAGTTATCACTGTAGTTATCATAGCTATCACTATAGTTATCGTTATAGTTATCGTCATAGCTATTGTTACAATTATCGTTATAGTTATCACTGTAGTTATCATAACTATCACTATAGTTATCGTTATAGTTATCGTCATAGCTATTGTTACAATTATCGTTATAGTTATCACTAGTTATCATAGCTATCACTATAGTTATCGTTATAGTTATCGTCATAGCTATTGTTACAATTATCGTTATAGTTATCACTGTAGTTATCATAACTATCACTATAGGTATCGCTATAGTTATCGTCATAGCTATCGTTATAATTATCATTATAGTTATCACTATAGTTGTCATCATAGCTATCATTATATTTCTCTTCATAGTTATCGCTATAGATATAACGATAGTTATCATCATAGTTATCGCTATAGTTATCATCGTCATAGTTATCGCTATAGTTATCGCTATAGATATAACGATAGTTATTGTCGTAGTTATACTTATTGTTATAATTATCATAGCTATAGCTATAGTTAACGTCAGTTATCGTTATAATTATCATAGCTAAAGTTGTTGACATAGTTATTGTTATCATAGTTATCGCTATAGTTATTGTTATACTTATCGTTATATTTGCAGTAGTTATCGTTATAGTTGTCGTCATACTTATTGCTTTAGTTAACGTCATAGTTATTATAGTTTTGAATGAGCGTTTAGTGCATGATGTTGCGATATAACGCTGCTCTGTGTTCCTGTGCTCAGGTGAGGAGCGCGAGAAGGCCAGCGACTCGGACAACTCTGAGAGCGAGTCTGAGCGTGAGGATGAGGAGCGGCCCGCCGAGGAAGACGAGGAGGAGGACGAGGAGAGCAGCAAGAGGCGTGAGAGGAAGAGCAGCGGCAGCGAGAGCGGTGAGGACCGGCAGGCGCGAGACGAGGAGGAGATCTTCGGCAGCGACGATGACAGTGAGGATGACGAGGGTGAGCGCGCGAGGAGCAACAGCAGCAGCGTCCAGCACAGCGGCAGCGAGAGAGCGTCCGACTCCAGCGACGCCAGCGACAGCGAATGAGACGCTCAGCCCCGCCCACCAGCAGCTGCTGCACTCATGCTGTTTCCTGTTCCTGTTCAACTCTGTCCCTCTGATGCTTTCACGGTGAATCTCATGTCCAGCTCTCTCTTCACCCCGATGAAATAATATTCTGCTTGACCTGGACGTGTGAGTGTGTGAGTGTGTGAGTGTGTGAGTGTGTGTGTGAGTGTTGTGAGTGTGAGTGTGTGTGTGAGTGTGTGCGAGTGAGCGAGTGAGTGTGAGCGAGTGAGTGTGTGCGAGTGTCAGTGTGTGTGAGTGTGAGTGTGAGTGTGTGAGTGTGAGTGTGTGAGAGTGTGTGAGTGTGAGTGTGTGAGAGTGTGTGAGTGTGAGTGTGTGAGAGTGTGTGAGTGTGAGTGTGTGAGAGTGTGTGAGTGTGAGTGTGTGAGAGTGTGTGAGTGTGAGTGTGTGAGAGTGTGTGAGTGTGAGTGTGTGAGAGTGTGTGAGTGTGAGTGTGTGAGTGTGTGTGTGAGTGTGTGAGTGAGTGTGTGAGTGAGTGTGTGAGTGTGAGTGTGTGAGAGTGTGTGAGTGTGAGTGTGTGAGTGTGAGTGTGTGAGTGTGAGTGTGTGAG